>NW_012150875.1:1028029-1215329 GCF_000956105.1 Propithecus coquereli
GCCGCGGGGGAGGCGGGGCCCGCGGGCGGCCGGGCAGGGCCGGGGCGGTGCCGAGCCGGGGCCGGAGCGGGGCGAGCGGGCCGACTGGCGGGCCGGGCCGGGGGCTCGGGCCGGCGGGAAGATGGCGAACGTGGGGCTGCAGTTCCAGGCGAGCGCCGGGGACGCGGACCCGCAGAGCCGGCCCCTGCTGCTGCTCGGGCAGCTGCACCACCTGCTCCGCGTGCCCTGGAGTCATGTCCGCGGGAAGCTGCAGCCCCGGGTCACCGAGGAGGTGAGGGGCCGCCGGCCGCCAGCGCCCCCGCGCGCGGAAACCCAGGCCCGGCCGGCGAGGGTAGTTCAGGCTCCGGCGGCCGCTGAGGCCCCGCCTCGCCGCCCGCAGCCCCGCCGCCCGCCGGGCCTCCCAACGGCCGGCTGCCGTGGCCTGCCATTCCCTTCCGGAACAGCCACCAGGCCCGTCCAAGCCCGCAGGGGCCCAGCGCCGCGACACCTGCCACAGGGTGGGGGAAATGCGGTCCGAAGGGCTGCCCTCCCTGGGCTGCGGGTGGGCCCTGCCTTGAAGCGGGCCTGCCTTCTAGAAATCCCGGTGGCTGTTCTCTCCCTGCCTTCCCTGGGGCATCTGGCCCCCCTGCCCCTCTGCCATGGAAACTGGCTAAGCCCCAACAAGTTGGGGTTTTCAAGTGTTTTAAGCAAAGTGGCCCCAACCTGGCCTTTTCAGTCCTGAGCCTTAATCCCACACTGCTGGAAGCGTGCCAGCAGAGAGAGACACGGAGCTCCAGCAACATGATTTCTTAATTGCAGATCAGGGGTGCCTCAAGTGCCCTTTTAGAGGCGCAGGCGCAGCTGCAGGCAGGGTGCTGCTCCTGGCATGTGGCAGGCTGTTTGAAGTCTGTCTCTGGTCTCTCCCTTCTCATCTAGCTCTGGCAGGCCGCCCTGAGCACGCTCAACCCCAACCCCACAGACAGCTGTCCCCTCTACCTGAACTACGCCACTGTGGCTGCCCTGCCCTCCAGGGTGAGCCGGCACAACAGCCCCTCGGCCGCCCACTTCATCACCCGGCTTGTGCGGACTTGCCTGCCCCCCGGAGCCCATCGGTGCATTCTGGTGAGTGCTGCTGAGAGAGGACGGCCGCGGGCCTGTGTGTGCTGACAGCCACAGGCTGCCAGTCACAAGCAGCGCTGAGCTTGTGTCCCAGCGACCTCACAGCCCTCCACGCACTGCAGAGCTCTCTGGCCCATAGCACCTGGACAGTATGATCCCTGCGCTACGGAGAAACTGTCCAGAGAAACAAAGCGATTTGCCCCAGATCAGTTTTGGTGGCAAATCGGAGACTCAAACTTAGGTTTCTTGAGGCCAAATCCAGTGTCTGTCCCTCTGTGCCCCAACTGTTACGGCAGTTGATGGTAACCAAGGTGTTCTTCCTCGGGTAGGACAGACAGTGCCACGGTATTCTGTGGTTCCGGGGAGGCACCCGGGGGATGGGCTGACCTCTGCTGTTGGAACATCTCCGTCTAGATGTTCCCACCACAGAGTTAACCAAGTTTGGGAGGCGTTAAGGGCAGGACCCCAGGTACTTCCTGGTGCAGCTCCCTGTCACCCCTCAGCTGTGGCTCTGCCTCTTTCCCTGTGTTGCAGATGGTCTGTGAGCAGGCCGACGTCTTCGCCTCCGCCTGTGCCCTGGCCCGGGCCTTCCCGCTGTTCACCCACCGCTCAGGTGCCTCACGCCGCACAGAGAAGAAGACCGTCACGGTGGAGTTCTTCCTGGTGGGACAAGACAACGGGCCGGTGGAAGTGTCCACGTTGCAAGTGGGTGTCTGAAAGTGCAGACTGTGTCCCTGGGCCCTCATGAGCTCGGGCGGCTGGAAGGGAAGCTCTGGCTCCTCTTTCCCCAGGGGAGAACGGCAGGGCTGCTTCAGTTCCCGTGAAGCCAAGGCTCCTCTCCCTCAGGGCGTCTTGATTCCAGGATTCTGTTCTGTGCAGCCAGTGTTTATTGAGCACCTACTGAGTGCCAGACACGTTCATGTTTTTATACTAACAATCCTGTCCGTGTATATATCACATCACCCTTTCCAGGGAGCACTTTTACATATGTTATATCACTTGCTCCTAAAATCAAGCAAGGTTGGAAGTGATTTCCAACCTCGCAGTCCTTGGATGGGCCTGACATCGGGCTCCCTTCCCACAGCAGCCAGCCCAGACTCTACCGTGCCCCCCTCCACCCACCACGCAGCCCCACACGGCCATCCTTTCTCCTGCTTCTGCCCACAGGAGCGCTCCCCGCTAGGGGCTCGGTCCGCACCTCACTGCTTCCTGTCTGCGGCCTGCGGCCATCCCCTCTCCACCTGGATTCCTTCCTTAGAAGGAAAGAACACGCTCCCATCTCTACCATCTTGAAACAGCACCTCTTCTTTCTACATCTCCAAGCTTTTAAAAACATAGTCTAATTGCTTTGCCTTTCTTAATTCTCTTTTCCTCTTTAACCCACCAAAGCCTAGTTTTTGCCCTCTTCCTGACGTTGTTTTTTTAAGGGCCCTATCTAATGGACCGAGACATTTGCCATCCCTCTTCCCACTTCTCCCTGGCCCGCTCACTGCCACTCAGTCCCTTGTGGCTCACTAGCACCCTGAGCTCACGCAGTCCTCTCTGGGTGTCTCTGCCACCTCCAGGCTCCATCCTGCAGTGGGACAGTGACGACTGTGCCTCCCCTCTGTCTCTAGTGAGTTCCCTCTGAGTTCCAGGCCCTCCAGCCACCAGATCCCATCTGGCAGCCCTTGTTCCCTCCCCTCCTCATGGCACTGTTTTCTGCAGTGAACTAACTGCTGTCCCTTGGACTTGCCAAGTTCATTCCTGCTCAGGTTCCCTCTGCCAGGGTCCTCTTTCTCCAGCCCTGCCTGGTGTCTGTCGGTTTCTGCCCACGTTCCTTCCCCAGGGAGGCCCCGCACTCCTGGCCAACACAGCCCTGCCACGTGCCAGCGCTGTGGCCGGCTGAGCGCCCAGCCCCACGGACATTTCATATCTCGTCGGCTCTTTCCCCAGCTGCCTCGGAGCCTGACCGCACCAGGGTCTGGTACCCCACGTGGCCCTTACGCAGCCTGTCTCCCCCTTCATCACTGTGGGAGCCTCCCCAGCTCCCAGGTTGGTCCCCTCTGAGTCCTGTGACCTCTCCTGGTCCTCTGGCGTGGCATTTAATTGGAAGGTGGTTGTAATTCGCTGCTGGACCTGAGTCCCTTGGGCATCTTTGGATTCCCGGGGTCTAGCATGGTGCCTAGCGCACAGTGGGTGCTCACATAAATGTGGACACAGTGGACGCATGATCCTCCTCTGGTGATGCGCTGCGTGGCTCTGCAGTGGTGGGGGCGCTGGAGCCGGCTCCCGCCTCCCACGTGAGTGCTCTCATGTCAGCTCCAACCTCGCTGGGGCCTGGGGTCGTCGAGGTGATACGTGGCCTCCTTGGAGTCCAGCCTTACATCACCGACACTCTTCACAGTCTCGTCGCGTCCCCTTGCACCCTCCCAGGCAGGAGATGAGCCCGCTGACAGGCGGCAGGGACTGCACATTTCATATCTGAGCTGTCAAGTTCCAGGGTTCTACCTCTGAGGCTTTGGGGTTTAATTACCTCAGGACAAGCAGAGGCTCTTGCCGAGATCAGATAGGGCGGGGGAGGCAGCCAGGCTGGCGGTATCGACCCACGCCTGCCCTCCCTGACATTACAAGACGAGAGCAGTGATGATAAACTCAGTGTCGTCCTGCACCCCCGAGACACCTGTGCTGCTTTCCTCTTTTTAATATCATCTCTTACAGTGAGTGAGGGAGGCCACCACACCGCCGGCCTTCTGCAGCCTCTGAGGCTTGGCGGTGGGCAGTGGGGAGCAAGGTGGGGCGGGGGTGCCCTCGGATACTGCTGAGAGCAAGGCTCCAGGGGCAGAACTGTGGCAAAGGAGAGTGACACGGCAGAGAACTTACAGGGCCAGAGCTGAAACAAAGGTGAACAGACGTCCCTCGCAGAGTCGCGCAGTGGGCAGCTCGTTTCCGGGCACGTGTGGTGACTGCTTTTGTGCGTGCGCCCTTCTCTGAGCCGCCTGCCAAGTGCCAGCTCTCAGGCCCCGCAAGCCCAGCGTGGTCCGTGTTTTCAGGTCCTGCATCCTTCCAGCTGCTGGGGTCATGTCAGCGCCACCAGGCAGGGCCCATCTCTGTGTCCTTCCCTCCCTCGCCCAGAGCAGAGCTGTGTCAGATCACAAGGAACACAATGAACTCAGTCGCCTGCCCTCATGGTGTCAGGACGGACTTGCATGAGGAGGGCACTGCCCCAATGGCCAGAGGGAAGGCGTCTGGGAGGGCAGCAGGTTCAAGGGCTTAGGATGTGAGTGCTTTTGCCTTGCTGGGAGGATCTGGCCTTTGAGAAGTGCCACAAAGGCTGGCCGGAATCTTGGCGGAAGGAGAAGGGTACGGGATCTGCAGAGGCTAGAGGTGGGCCAGCGCACACTCGGACTGGCATGACGGGGAGGGAGGAAGAGCAGGACACGAGGCTTGGAAAGGACCCCAAGTATGCGAGGGCAGGGCCTCAGGCTGCAGGGCTCCTCTGTAATTCTGGAGGTGCAGTGGGGTGGCCGTGTTGAACTTCCTTCTGCAGGGGAGAGGAGTGGGCGGCAAGCGTCTTGCTTCCCTCTCCCCACTGCCCCTCACTGCTCTGTCGGCAGCCCCGTGGCCTCCCCTGGGCGGGGCGTGTGCCTCTGATGCATTTGGGTTCCTGGGGGATGGACAAGTTGGGTTCCCCACCTGATCCCAGGACCCCAGCGACAGCCTTCTGTTTTTTTCCAGTGCTTAGCGAATGCCACAGAAGGTGTGCGGCTGGCGGCCCGCATCGTGGATACGCCCTGCAGTGAGATGAACACAGACACCTTCCTCGAGGTTCGTGGCCCTGTCATGCCAGGGGTGGGGCCAGGGTGGGGGGGTGTCATAGACCCTACGGAGAGCCAGAGGAAACCTGGGGGCCGTCTACACTCCCTGACCCGGCGCAGGGACCCAGGGGCTATGTCCAGTGAAGTTGTGCTGTCCCCCCAACTCCGAGAGGCCTCCGGAAGGGCGTGGGGAGGACAGGGCCCCCTCTTCGAGGCCCTTCAGCGGGACTGCAGCCACGAGCTGCAGGAAGTTGGAGAGCGCGGACGGCAAGCCAGCTCTCCTGGGTTTAATCATGCGGGACACTGAGAGTGTCGAAGCCGCTGCCTCCCGGACCGGCTCCTCTCCTGCCGCATTGGCCTCGCCTTGATTTAAGCGTCTTCACGTGTCCTTGTGGTGTTGTTTTTTCCATGAACACGTCCAGGAGATTAACAAAGTTGGAAAAGAGCTGGGGATTGTTCCGACCATCATCCGGGACGAGGAGCTGAAGGCGAGAGGATTTGGAGGTGGGTGGGGCTGCACCCCCAGGTCCCAGCCCCAGGGAGCTGCTGGGGGCGCTTGGGTGGCGGGGGTGGCGGGCCACGGGACACATCGTCCTAACCTTCCCCCTGCTGGTGACTGGGACGGGATCAGCCTGTGTCCAAGCCCGAGCCAGACCCTGGGAAGCAGAGCATCTCTAGGGAGAAAGGGGCAGTAGTCCAGATTCTGATGCAGATTCTGGAAGCTGCTAGATCCAAGTCCTTCCCCTGCCTAAAGCCTCTCCAGCCTGCTCACGTGCCACACACCCTCGTCCCTGGGCCAACCCTCAGGGCCTTCCTGTTCCTCGAGTACACAAGTTCACGTCTGTGTCAGGGCCTTCGTTCGGATGGGTCTATCTGGAATACTTTCCCCAAGATATTCTTATGGTGGGGACCATATTATCCAGATCGTCTCAGCTCAGATGTCACCTCCCCAGAGAGGCCTTCCCTGATTCCCCAAGCCCACCCTCCTCCACGGCCCAGGAGCTGGAGGGACAGATAAGTGACTCAGACTGGCGCAGGGAGGGTGGCTGTCCTAGTTACCTGTGGCTACAGAACAAATTACCCCAGAAGGGAGCAGCGGAAAGCAACAGTTGTACCATCTCACAGTGCCAGGGGCTCTGCCTGCCGTGGTCAGGTGCTCAGCGGGGACTGCAGTCATCTGAAGGCTCACCTGGGGCCGGCAACGTGCTTCCCGGAAGGCTCACCGGGGACCGCTGGCCGGTCGCAGGGCCTCGTGGACTGTTGGCCGGTGATTGCAGGTCCTTGTGGGGGCCTCTCCAAGGGCAGCTCCCAGCGCGGTAGCTGGCCACCCTCTGGGCAAGGGCTCTGAGCAAGAGTGAGAAAGAGTGAGCATGATGGAAACTCCCCTCTTTTGTAACCTAATCTCGGAAGTGGCGTCTCATCACTGCTACCATTTTCTTTTGGTTAGATGTGAAACACTAGGACTACACAAGGACACGGGCACCCAGAGATGGGGGTCCTGGGAAGCCATCTCAGCGGTGTCCACCACAGACACATATCCCACTTACAAATGGAGTGAGAGGTGGCCACTTGTGTCAGGGACAGCTTCACAGAGGAGGTGGCATTTGCAGTGGGTCTTGCAGGATGAGCAGGAGTTTGTTGGACAGCCATTATTAGCTGTCATCACAGTTGCTGTGATTGTTCAGCTCAGTTACTGGGGGACCTTGAGGCATGGACTCTGCCCCCAGGTAGTCCGCTATTTTCTTGAGAGATGGGCATTGTAAACCCACAAGTGAGACAACGGTGCAAAACACGCAGGCACAAGCTTGGGAAGGGTGGTGCAGTCCTGAGTGTGTGAAGGGCTTGGGAAGGGGGATGAGCGTGGGCTGGAGCGGCCTGGAAGCTTTATCCAGAGATCATCATTCTGCAATCCTGTTCTGTTCTTTCTGGAAATGATACAGTATTTTCTTTTCCTCAGTGGGTTTTCTTGCCTACCAATATTTTGCATAGAATTTGTTTGCAGTCCTAGACATTAGAACTAATTTGCATTCCCTGATCCCACACTGGCCAGGGGGCAGGAGGCTTGGGCGGCGCGGCTCTCCAGAAGTACCGCCAGCCAGCGCTGGGAGCTGGTGTTTCCAGGGGCCTTCGGGGAGTTCTTGCTCGGTTCAGCCCAGGCCTCACCAGCTCTCCCTGCGCTTTCCACAGGACTCTATGGAGTTGGCAAAGCTGCCCTCCACCCTCCAGCGCTGGCCGTCCTCAGCCACACCCCAGACGGAGCCACGCAGACCATCGCCTGGGTGGGCAAAGGCATTGTCTACGACACTGGGGGCCTCAGCATCAAAGGGAAGGTGAGGTGTCGGGCCAGCATGGGCAGGTCCCAGGGTGCGGAGGGGTCCAGGCCGGTTCAGCCAGCTCTCTCAGAGGTGCCTTTGGAAGGCAGCGAGGACTCTGGGACTTCTCAGTTGGGCCAGTTCCTATCCTGGGAAGGAGACCATTCCATGTAGGATGCCTGGATTTTGTGCCCACGCTTTACACTTGACCGTAGCCAAAAGGCCGAGAAGCGATATGTGCCCACACTTTAAACAGGAGTCTGGAAGCGCAAAATCTGCACAGGGGCCAGAGAAAAGCCGCAGAAATGATTAAAGGGATGGAAAACAGACTGGGGAGGCAGATTCAGAGTTTCAGAACCGGAGTGGCTTTGTCTGGAGGAGAGAAGGGCGAGGGGGTGCCCACGTCTCCGAATCTGCCCGAGGTCTCCATGGAGAGAATGCTCCGTGGGGTCCACACGTGACCCCAGCCAAAGCCAGAGCAATTGGGCCTCAGCACCAAAGCAAGTCACCTGGGCATGTCCCTTGGAGGCAGCCCTCGCAGCCTCTCCCGTGGCGTGGCTCCCCGTCCTCCATCCCAGGAGGATGAGCACTTGGGGAGTGCCAGTCGCAGCCGCGTCTGTCCCCCTCGACATGGCCTCTCCATCCGCTGCGCCATCTCCATCTGTGTATCCCACACTGTGCACGGGCCTGGGCTGGGGCATCCTGGGAAGGAGTGGACAGTGACATGCATGCCCAGGACTGCTGGGAGGACAGCAGGCGCCTCTGTCACAGTGGCTCACTGGTGTGTCCTTTTGGCCCAAATGGTGTTTTTAAAGTTTGAATTAGTTTCCAACATTTGGAAAGAGGAAGAAATCTCATAAAAGACTGGATTTCTGGTGAGATCTGGCGGCGCCGGCCCTAGGTGCTCAGCTGGCAGCATTCCACTGGAGCTGAGCTGGACCGCGCCGGGGCTGTAGCCTGCGGGCTCCAGTCTGCTGCAGGCCCCGCCACCCCCTCGCCTCCCTGACGTTGAGCCCCAGCATCAGCTGCTGCTTGGGGTGGGGATTATGCTGCTGTTTTTTGCACGTCCAGCATACCTACTATTAAATACCTGGAGTGGAGGATCATTTTTTCTTAATATCCCTCCTCTTCTAAACAATAGAATTATTTTCTGGACTAATCAGGAAATGAAACTAATAACAATAAGTGATTTAAAAAAAAAAACAAAACAACAAAGCACCAATAGTAAACATTCTCTTTTATTGAATTCCATACCATGATCATGCCACTAAAAAAATTAAAAAGAAGATACATGTTGCGGTACAAATAAAACAGTAATAGATTAACACTTTAAGTAGCATGTATATATATATATTTTTTTGATATTTTTTTTTAAATAGAAAAATACTTATGTCTCCATATTGGTCTATAGTGGTAGTGGATTGTGGCATTAAATTTTCTGTTTCAGGATCTTGGCTTCTGCATACTCGACGTTTACACATTTATGATCAGTAGGCAGAGAAGCCAGATTTGTCATTTGCCTTCACTCACAGTTGATTCCAGAACACTGTCTATTATTTTTTATTTCAAAGAGCTTCTATCATGTGAAGCAACTGATACACAAATGCTCAGGAAAGGTTTTTAACATAGGGTCATTTGGCAGAGATTCCTAAAAATCCCATTTCACAATAAATTCCAGAAATTGCAGTACTGACCATATGTTCAGTTCTGTGGGATCGATTCTTGCAGCCTTCAAATGTCTGTGGAGTGGAAACAGTTCAAACACAGTAACTCCAAGGGTTCGTGTAGAATGAGGGTCTCAGGGACTCATCTTCATATCACTGGGCTGCTGTGCCTGGGTCCGCCGTTCAGCACAGGAACGTGTGACGTCACAGGCTCGGAGTGTGCAGCTCGGCACCAGCGCCAACCCGGACGGTCCGAAACTGTCGGAACTGCTCTCAGAATGAACGCGGGCAGCTGGGTCTGCATGTGTCGGGGCACCTGCGTAATGAGCCATTGTTAACATCCATGTGGAATGATGTCGCTCGAAAGGATGAGCAATAAGGATAGGTGATTTCGAAGCCTTCATTTGTGTGATGAAAATGCAACAGTAGCCAAAGCAATTGTTTTAACTTCAACCAACGGCATTTTTTTCAGGGAGGAATATTTTGGCACTGACATCATGTAGAGCAGAGGTCCCCAACGTTTTTGGCGCCAGGGACCGGTTTCATGGAAGACAATTTTTCCACAGATGGTTGTGTGGGGATGGTTTCGAGATGATTCAAGGGCATTACATTTATCGTGCAGTCAGACCTCTCTGCTAGTGATGATCTGTATTTGCAGCCGCTCCCAGCGCCAGCATCACCGCCTCAGCTCCGCCTCAGACCATCAGACATTGGATTCCCATAAGGAGCCGCCACCTAGATCCCTCGCACGTGCAGGTTACAGTGGGGTTCGCTCCTATGAGACTCAAAGGCTGCTGCTGACCTGACAGGAGGCGGAGCTCGGGTGGTGATATCAGCGATGGGGTTCGCTCGCTCACCAGCACTGCTCTGTGGCCCAGGAGGGTGGGGACTGCGGGTTTGGAGACACAGGCACATGGTGGCTGTAATGAGCAAAGTGACTTTTAGTCAGTTCAACCACTGCACAGACAACGTGCTCCTTTTTGCTACCCGCTGTTGCTGTGGAGGCCGCCGAGCCCTGGCGGGCAGCGCCGTGCACTCTTTCCTCCTTGGGTCAGATGCTTGTTTTGGACATTGGCTTATTGGAGGGCCAGTGTGAGACAGGGTTTCCTGGGAGGCCCAGTTCACCTTCTGAAAATGACACAATAGCCCCAGCCTCCTCCTGGGGTCAGACTGGCCTGCAGGGACCCCGTGATAAAC
Source organism: Propithecus coquereli (assembly GCF_000956105.1). Classification (NCBI taxonomy): domain Eukaryota; kingdom Metazoa; phylum Chordata; class Mammalia; order Primates; family Indriidae; genus Propithecus; species Propithecus coquereli. The sequence goes on from NW_012150875.1 coordinate 1,038,098, forward strand.
GGAATGGTGGCCAGGTGTCTCAGCACCAGCAGACTGTCCACGGTTTCTCATTGGAACTGTTCTACATCAACTTGGGACGAACCAGCAGGCCCTTCCTGAGCTGTTGCTGGTGCCAGGCACGGGGGTGGGCACCGAGGCTCTGCCAATTGACAGATCCCAGTCCTGACCCACAGGTGCTCACAGTCTCGCCCAAGGGCACGAAACTTCGTCACAGCAGGCATTCTCCCAAGTGGCTGCCTCGGGAGCAAATCGTACAGAAACTGTCACTTCCCAAAAAGCAAGCTCGATGGAGCCAGCAAAACTCCCAGTTTTGCAGGAAGAGTCACAGCTCCATTTCCAAAGATTTCAAAGGCAAACTGGGACTAGCAGGCCTCAAAGGCCTCACTCAGCACACCCTTTACACACTTGACAAGTACCGATCCCAAAGAGGCTTTGCGTATAGGGCGATACCTAGTGATACTGTACTGGAAATTAAAACTGAGAAATTTATAACACATTTATAATTCATTTAAATTACAACTTACAATATAAATCCATTGCATGTTACCATAAATAGTGTAATTTTATGAAAATAACTATATTTTCCAAAATGAAAAGAAAATTATTGAGAGTAGCATTGTACATTTTTGCAGATCCCATTAGTGTCTGACTTAATGGAAGATAGCTGGGATCTTGCGTTTGATTCTGCGTTTAGTCTATCGTGACATGTTGTTTCAGTTGAACTATATCAAGAAAATCTGACCTCGCACATTTTATAGTTGGAACAGGAAGAAGTCTGTTAGTACTCTGTTCGGATAACTATGAACATTCTTTGCTATTATATTATGCCAAAACTCGACAGATGGTAGTTTCTTAAAGGTTGCTTATAATGTGGAATCTAAAGCCACATAAGTGAACTTTTGTGCAGTAAAATCCACTGATCTATTCTGAACTTGGAACACACGACTTTGTAATGTCTTACATGGATCATTTGGAAAAATCGGTTCACAGAGTTACGCAAAACCTCCAAATTTTGACACATTATATAATATCAAACAATCATTTTCGCTGATATCACCATTCATCTGATCAGAAAAGTCATTGAGTATGAGGAAGCTGGCATGGTGGATACAAGTTTTCCAAAATTCTGATTTTTGCTTGAGAGCTCAAATGTACGCCATTGGCAATAAATAATGTCAGCTGTTTTCTGGAAGTGAGAAGCTCACTTTGTTCCTTTTCTAGGAAATTCCTGCCAGATACCTAAGTCCAAGTAACCATGATCTGTCTGTCAGTTGTTCTTTCCAGTAACTCTGGTGAGACTGGCCCAGGGAGCTCGGCGCTCACAGCCACCCCTGATCCCATCTGAGCGTGGGCGCTGGCCGCCCTGGCCCGGCAGAGGCAGCAGCGGTGCCCTAGGAACACCTTCCAGGTCCTCACACAGAATATCGCGAACGTCTTGTACTAAAAGGTTGAGATTTTTTAAATTTAATGTTACTGCTTCAGCAAGGAAATTCTTAAGTGAAGTCGACATGTTTTGTCTTCCTGGCAGGCGTGGAAACGACCACAGCGCCGCCCCGTTCACGCCGGTGCGGGGGCCTCGAGCATGGGTGCTAGTGTCAACCCAGTGGAAAGGAGATAACATCTTAATATTGCTGAGAAAATCGTTTCTTTGATAAAAACAGAAACAACGTCCGGGGGCTGGTGGAACCTCGCACGATGCGCGGAGCTCCATTTGCAAGTCCGGCGCTCGTGCCACCTGCAGCTGGGAGCTGGCAGCTGCGACAAGGGCCGGCGTTGAGAGCGGCCCGTTGTGCACATTGTCAGACTCCAGATCTGAGGCCCCGTTTTTCCATTTAAACAGTCCTGTGCTTTCTCGAACATTAGATCAGAAGAGATGGATCATTTTCACTTGACTTAATTATAAAAGCAGCTCAGTTTATACGTAAAAATACTTTCCACTAAAAGTCAGGGCTTGTGTAACATGATAAGGCTTCAAAAATCACTAAGTTTCAAACCCAAACCTTTACATCTGTGGACCTGTTGTTAATTTAAAATATGAACTTGCCGATTAGAGTTGGGAACCTATAAAATATAAAAATGTGTAACCTCTCAACTAGTTTATAGAAAGTAGCACTTCCATCTGCGGCAGGAGGGCGCCTCTGCGTGCGGCTATTTCTGGTGGCTCCTCTTTGGACCCGTCTGAAGCAGGATTTGGGAACCGAGGGCAGGAGGGCAGAGACGTGGGGGTGACGGGGTGTCCTCACCAGTGGCAGTGACGTTTGGGAAGAGTTTGCATCGGCCCTTGCCGTCCTGCAGTGCCACGACAAGGAGCTGAGAGAGCTGGGGCCGGTGGGTGAGGAAGCTAGGCCTTGTGCCACGCGTGTCTGGTGGCCAGGCCAGGTCTGCAGTGGGGCAGGGTCACAGTGGGCTTGTGGCAGTGGCGTGAGGGAAGGCAGAAGGGCCTGCGGGGGGGCGGCAGGAGCATCGCGTGGTGCAGAGAGGGTGGAGCGAGCGAGGGAGCCCTTCCAGAGGGGACGCAGGAGGCGGCAGAGGTGGAAGCAGAGATTAGCTCTTCGGAGGCTGGGCCGGGACCTCTACCCAGGTGGAGGTGGGAGAACAGGAGGTGGCCACAGTTTGGAGATGAGGCTTATGCTGTGCTGAGGGGTGGCCGCCCCCAGATGCTGCCGCCGGGAGGACTAGGAAGCCTCTGAGACTTGGGTGTGGCTGCAGAGGCCATTCGCGGGCAGCGTGAAGGGGCCAGGCCTGGAGTAGAGCCCTGGGGAGTCTTTCCTGGCACCGGCCTTTCCAGGTGACCCTGAGCAGGCCTCAGAGGTTCCCTGGATCTCGGTTTCTTCCGCACAAATGGGCAGAGAGGTAGATGGAGTCCCGCAGGCAGACACCAGGCTGACCTGGCAGCCGCACGACCTGGTCAAGGCGCCCACTCTCTGAGCATGGGGTGCTGTGGCCAGGTAAGAGCCCGGCCACGGCAGATTCCACCGCTCTGGGCGTCTGCCTGCTGTTTGGTAACCCCAGAGCTCCACTAAAACAAAAGGGATCCCCACTGTCTCTGGCCATTACTTCCCATCACTTCTGGAGAACTCCACCCGCGGTCAGTTTCCTGAGTCCTGTGGGTGTCCGCGCAGCCCTGGGGGGTGGGGTGGGCCCCGGGGGTGGGCCCTGGGGGGCGGGGCCTGCAGCCGGGCTTCCCCCGCAGGGCTCACCCCTGTCCTGGTCCCTTTGCCGCCTGCAGACCACCATGCCGGGGATGAAGCGGGACTGCGGGGGCGCCGCGGCCGTCTTGGGGGCCTTCAGAGCTGCCATCAAGCAGGTGAGTGAGACTCCACCTACTCCCCCGCAGGCAGGGGCCACCCATGCCCTCTGCTCAGGGCCTGGCTTGGCCCAGGCCGGTGAGTGTGCGATGAAGAAGCTTGGCCTAGGACCACAGGGCACGTGGCAGGTGTAAGCCCACGTGCAGCACATGCGGTTCTGAGTATTCCACCCACAACCCTCCTCCCAAAGCTGTCTCTAGTGAAAGGTCTCGCCAGGGTGACGCCCCCACCCCCAGGCCAGGCCTCTCTCCACCGCACACTGGGCCTCCTCCCTCCCCTGCCTGGGCAGACACCCCAGAGCGCAGTCCTTGCCCAGCGTCTGTGACCACTCGGAGGCTTGGGGGACGTTCACGTGGAGCCCAGACATCCCGGGGCCATAACGAGCGCTTATTAAACAAATGACGAGTGTGCACGGACTTGCACAAGCTGAGGTTTTACCTCCTGGCGTAGCCTTCTCAGGCCAGCTTTTAGGAGGCTGCGCTCGTCGTGGCGCTGAATACAAGATATTCTTTCCACGCAGGCACTGCCTGTGAAGCCCTGTTTCTTGGGGTAAACTTGAAATTGAAAAACAAAAATGTCCTGGCAAATAATTTCCAATTCAGACTGGTTGGGTGTCCAGCGGTACCGCGCCTTGAGAGAGGAGCAGAGCCCGGGGGGAGGGAGCCCCGCCGTCTGCCCGGCCCCCCCACCTGCACTGTGGCTTCCGCCGGCCCACTGTAACCACAGCCGACGGGGACACTGAAGGCGCAGGGGGTGAGATGACTTGGGCAGGATGCTGAGACTGTCTGGAACATCCTTGCTGTGCCCTGCACGGTGCCTTGTTTGGAAAGGGCCTTCCTAGGGCTCACAGACGAGTGTTCCGTCACGCCGAGCACACAGGTGGGGCCGTGCGCTCAGCCCAAGAGCTGCAGGGCTCCCGAAAGCCACAGGCTTCCAAGAGCACCTGTTGTGGCCCATCCACCGCAGAGCCCTGTGGGGAATGTGGAGGAGGAGATCGCGTTCCCTGTGTTCTCATCCCCGTGCTGGCTGGAGACTAACGAGGGACACAGCCAGCAGCGGATGAGGACTCACCTGTCTCAGCACCTCCATGCGCTTAGATTCCCTTTCACAGGAAGCCACGAGGCAGTCAACGCAGACTCGTCAGCTGACAGCCGTGGGGTCTCAGGGCTCCCCCACCTCTGGGGGCTACAGCCTGTGATCTGAGGGGTGCTAAGGACCCCTCCCCGCCTGTTCTAGACAAACCCCCTTCCCACAAGAGCCGCAGCTTGAGGCTTCACTGTTAACAACGATGTCCGGCCTCTAGAAAAGGAATGTGCTTCAGTTTGAGCCACAAAATAAGCAGTATTGTAACCCACAGAATAGAATCAGAATGCGCGCATCCATACTGATAGGAATAAGTCATTAAATGAATAAATAAACAAGGGGAGAACAGTTTCTTACAGCGGAATCGCAATTACTGGATGTAGAAGTAGTGATGGAAATAGAAAATAAAACATAGAAAACTCACCATCTGACAAACACCACGGCCGGTAATTGTTTGAGATAAGAACAGTCAGCGGTGCCAAAGCCGGAGCGTGGAAGCGTGATGGGAGACAGGACCGTTAGATGGTCCAGAGCGCGTCCAAGCAAGGTACCGCCAGTAGCGTCACCGGGGAGACACCTGGCAGACCCACCTTAACACGTTCCAGGGCCCATTGCCGGGGCAGGGACAAAGCCATGCAATGCACCTCCTGCTGCAACGCACCAGGAAGTACATGGCACTTCTGCAGGGTTCCCGCCAAAGATGCATAACCTGAAAGCCACGGGGAAACCCCAGACAAACCCAGCACTGGAAGGGCCAAGGTCACAAAAGACAAAACCAGACTGTGCAAGTGTCTAGACTAAAGAGACTAAGGGGACCCGACAGCTAGTGTGGCGTGTGGCCCGCGTGGAATCCTGCCATCAGTGGGCAGGTGGGATCTGGCAGCACCTGGAGATGTGCCAGTGACAACTCCCCCGTGAAGGGTGTTGGGAATTGTTTGCGGCTACTTTTGTAATTTTTTTTTTACACATTTGAAATCATTTCACAATGAAATGTTTAAAACTTTTCTAGACAGAGAGGACATGCCATCCGTCGACATCAGGGTGTGCTGGGAGCAGGGTGGTACTGGGCTAGGGTGTCAGCAACCCTCTGGTCATCAGGACCCTCCCCAGGCCCCTGCCATTCCCAATCTGTCCCCAAGGCACCGTCCAGCCCCATCTTTGGCCACCCTCCTGGCACGTCCTTCCCTTCCCCGAACCTCTCACGGGTCCCTGGAGCTTCTGCCTGCTTCTCCTTTCAGGGTTTCAAAGACAACCTCCATGCCGTGTTCTGCCTGGCTGAGAACTCAGTGGGACCCAACGCTACGAGGCCCGATGATATCCACCTGCTGTACTCAGGAAAGTAAGGCTGGCCCTCTCCTCCCCAAAACCAGACCCGCCATGCCCTGCTCACCCCAGCACTGCTGGGAGGACCCCCGGGAGCTTTGGTAGCAGGGGACCTCACGATGGGTCACCCTGGGACTTGGATGCAGTGCTGGGCTCGCTTGGGGCGCCGGGCCCCAGGACCTCAGGGTCTATACTGCATCAGTGGGAGCCTTTCCAGCCTCTAGGCCTGACATTCTTTGGGTATCTGAAGCCTTGCTCCCACAAATTCCTGCTTGGGGACCCTCCCTGCATCTCCCCCTTGAGGCTGCCTTGGGCTGCTCCTTCTCAGTGGCAGAAGGACACACTTAAGAATCAAACTTGGGCAGCAGCAAAGGTATAGGGGCCCCGGGACTTAGGACAGGACACCCTGTCCTCCCTGCCCCACACCCTGGTGCCGAGTAGGTACCTCCCCTCCTCATTTACCCAGGGCCAGGCACAGTGCGCCAAATGCCAGCTCAGCCTGGTTCGTGCCACCCACCTTACAGATGTGGAAACTGAGTCCAAGGGGAGCTAAGCACCTTGCCCCAGCTCACAGCTCAAGAGAGCAGGGCGGGGATTTGGCCCAAAAGCCCTTGCCCCCGGCGTGGCATTGCTGCAGGGGTTGTGTGTGCTGGAGTTGGGGGGCCACAGGGATGGGCGGCTCTAGAATGGGACTCCCCAGTTCCACAGGGACTCACCCCAGCATTGCAGGGGACCCCATCCCTGAGCAGGGGTCTCTGTGTGCCCAGGACGGTGGAAATTAACAACACGGACGCCGAGGGCAGGCTGGTGCTGGCAGACGGCGTGTCCTACGCCTGCAAGGACCTGGGGGCCGACATCATCCTGGACATGGCCACGCTGACGGGGGCTCAGGTGAGTGTTGCCACACGCCACCCTGACTGTGGCCCCAGGGAGCTTGAATGCCTCTGGTCCCTATGGTGGGGAAGGCAGGCAGGGTGGGGGCTGCTGTCCCCAGATTCTTAACTGGCTGAGGGGGCAGTGGGGACCATCTGTTGTGCCCATCGAGGGCACCAGTGGCCCAATGGGCCTGGAGCTGGGGCACAGAAGCAGAAACTGTCCTCTGCGCTTGAGAACACGGTTCTCTTTCTTCCTCGCTTTGTTTCTCACCAGCTCTCTTTTGCTTTCCTTGTTTTTCTGTCTGCCTCTCTGTCCCTCTTTTGTGTTTCTCTCCTGCCTTCCCCATTTGGGGTGCTTCCTGGGTCCCTGCCTGGCCAGGGCATCGCCACAGGGAAGTACCACGCCGCAGTGCTCACCAACAGCGCCGAGTGGGAGGCCGCCTGCGTGAAGGCCGGCAGGAAGTGCGGGGACCTGGTGCACCCGCTGGTCTACTGCCCCGAGCTGCACTTCAGCGAGTTCACCTCGGCGGTGGCTGACATGAAGAACTCGGTGGCGGTAGGTCTGGGGCCCGCAGCTGTGCCCTCGCGGGTGGAGCAGGGCACAGGGCCCCCGGGGAGACAGAGCGCCCTGAGAAGCAGCAGCGGCGCTGAGCAGCAGTGTCAGGGCACAGACCCCTTCCCGGGACTGGCCACCCTGCCTCGCAGCCGTGGGTCTGCCTCAGTCTCCCCAGCAGGCTCCTCGCTGGCTCCTAATGCCCTAGGGTGGAAACAAACTCCTTGGCCTGGCTCCTTGCAGACTCCAGGGAGGGGTGGCCGGAGGGTGATGGGGCACGGGTGAGAGTGCAGACCAGCTCCCGCGGGTGCTCCTCGTGGAGCGAAAGGTCACCGTGTGTCCTCTCGGCCTCCCCAGGACCGAGACAATAGTCCCAGCTCCTGTGCTGGCCTCTTCATCGCCTCACACCTTGGCTTCGACTGGCCTGGGGTCTGGGTCCACTTGGACATCGCTGCCCCAGTGCATGCCGTGAGTGTCAGGGCCACCCTCCTGCAGTCCGCCCTGCCCGCCGCCCAGGCTGCTCCCACCGTCCCGTCCACGCAGACCCCCTCCCTGGCCCTGGAGCCGGTGGAGCGCACCAGAAGCATTCCGTATCCCTGGTCCCCGACCTCCGGTTCTGCTTCCTGGGAACAGAGCAGCTGTGCCTGCGGTCCTGGCCACGGCCCCGGGACTCACCCTTCCCCACCAGGAGAGTGGGGGCTGGGCCAGAGCACACAGGGAAGACCCTCACTCCAGCTTGTGCTCCAAGACCCCCTTACTGAGAAGGGAGGAGCCATGGGGCAGGTGGGGGGACCCTGGGGCCCCTCCCACGCAGAGGCCCCACACCCAGAGTTCCCGCCCACCCTTTGCCCACAGGGCGAGCGAGCCACGGGCTTCGGTGTGGCCCTCCTGCTGGCGCTCTTTGGCCGTGCCTCCGAGGACCCTCTGCTGAACCTGGTGTCCCCGCTGGGCTGTGAGGTGGACGTACAGGAGGGGGACACGGGGAGGGACTCGAAGAGACGCAAGCTCGTGTGACGGCCTGGCCGCCACTCGGCCCCCGTGACACAGGGCTCTTTGACCTCACTTTGCACTGATTAATTTTAAGCAATTGAAGATTATCCCTTAAGATGGGTTTTGGTTTGTTTTTTGTTTGTAACTGTGGTGGTGATGGAAATGGCTCGTTCTTATGTCCCAGAAGACAGCTTACGGTTTGGCCGGGGCCAGGGGGATGGGGCCGGGAAGTTGCCAGGAAGTTCTGGGCCTTGTTTCTGCCCCAGCTGTGCTGCCTCCCGGGGCTGGGGCCTCGCCCAGGTCCCGCACGCGCACCCACGCCGCCGCACAGAGCCCAGGCTCTTGCTCCGCCCCTGCCAGGGTCACTGACACATCTAGCCACGGCCCCTTTGAAAGGCGAAGTGACTTATGGCAGGGGCCCCAGTTTATGGAGCACAAGGGGTCATATTCTGGCCCCTCCGAGTTCACTGGAGGCTAAATTAAACGTGGCCACACCACACCTTCGCCTGTCTGGTTCTTTCTCTGATGCTCTGATTTAGAACGAGCCCTGGAGCCACCCTTGGGCCTGAGGCTCGGGGCCACCTCCCCCTTCTCCCAAACTGGCTCCTGCTTTGAGATGCCGCCGGTCAACCCTGTTTTGCAGACAAGAGCCCTGGAGCCCTCAGGTCCAAGCCTGCACTGTTCGGCCCTCTTGGTTTTCTTGGTTTTTGAGGGTGCTGTGGGCTTTGGGGGCCTCCCATGATCCCACAGCCGACAGGAACGGCGGTTCTGACTCCCAGGCCGTGTGTTGTACGAGGCCAAGTGTGTGTCCTCAGCACTGAAGCCGCCGGGCACAGTCGCAGGTGAAGCACAGGAGCCTGCTCCCACCAGTTTGGGTGACAAGTTCTTGTCCCCGCCTCCCTTTGTCCTCAGCCCCAAGGGCGCTAGCTGGGCTCAGAGGACATAGGCACCGGGTCGGGGCGGCTGCCACACCTCTGCTGGGGACGGTGGGCGAGGACTCAGCGGCAGGTCTGCGCCAGCCGCTCCCGGCAGTGCCCTGAGCCCCTGACCTCCTCACCCGCAGGGCCCACAGCCCTGGAAATTAAGGTGATTCTTTCTGGGCCTGATCCCAAGCTAATATTTATTAACTGCCTGCTGTGTGCACAGCCCTGGCTGGGCCTGAAAGGGCAAAAACTGGCTCCAAGGCCCAGCCCTGTCTGAGGAAACCGTGGCCCGACACAATAATAGCAACTGCGGGCAGCAAGAGACTCGGCTCCTGGGCAGAGGGGGCGCGGCCGGGCAGCCCAGAGCCCGCACGGGTCACTGGCTGGCTTAATGGCGCTTCAGTAGGCCACCCTCGCCCACGTCCCTCCGAGACACCCAGAGGAGGCGGAGGTCACCGAGGTGGTCTGGCTCCTTCTCCGAGGCAGCTGGCACCATCTGCTTCCCCACCAGGGGGCTATGCCGCGCGGGCACAGGATACGGGGTCAGGGAGCAGGAGGAACTGAGTCTCCCTTGTGCGGGCACAAAGGCGGCCTCAGGGCCAGGACCCAGCTGCGGACCAGCTGCAGGCTCGGGGTCTGGCCTGCGTGCCCGGCGTCGGGGGTCTGCGGGGTGAGCCAGAGGCCTTGCTTTCCCCAGGGCCAAAGGGCTTTGGGATGCAATGGCTGCTTCCCCTGGCCCTGCCGGAGCCCCGGCAACAGGGTCGCAGGCCGGCCGGTGGTGGGGGGCAGGTGGGCGCTCTCGGGTCCACTGGGTCTTGGTTTCCGGTAAGCGCTACAGGGCAGCAAGCGTGTCAAGCCGCCGCTCCAGCAGGTGGGCCACACCGGGCGGAGAGGCTGCCAAAGTGCTCCCAGGTGAACGTGGCTGCAGCCATCGCCACAGGCACGTGTGGCCCAAGGGCGCTGGGAAGGCAGGTAGCGTCAGGACCCCACCCACACAGCCCCCCGTCTGGAATCCCAGTGCCCACCTGGGGTTGTGTTACCCCGAAGACAGGGACAAGGGACGAGAGGATGAAAATCTCTCTGGGGAAAGGGGTGCGGGGGTGGGATGAGCTTTTCTGGGGCTTGGGGAGCAGCTGGGAGAAAAGGGGGACCCACTCTCGCCATGTTAGAGCAGGGAGCCCTAGATTCAAGCTCCAGGTCCTGGCCACTGCCCCTGTTCTGGTCACAACCTGGCTGCGACTCCTGGATGCCAATCCTGGACCACCCAGCCACCAGGCCATCCTTGGGGGCCTCAGCTGCTGCAACCGGGCCGTGGCGTTGCAGGAGGCCAGCTGTCCACATCCTGCAGCCTGTGGGAGTGGGCTGTGTGAGAGAGGGGTGCAGTCAGCAGCCGGTAGGGAGACCCTGATTCAGGTCCCCAGAACTGAGAGGAGAGCCTCTTCCCGAATGTTAGGACTGTCTGTGTCAGCAAAGGTGGGGAAACCAGGAGAGAGTCACCTTTCAGCCCCAGAGATAGTTGCAAATGCCCCACCACTGTGCAGACCTTGGAAGACCTGGGCCCACTCGAGGTGACCGCATCCGGAGAGCTGCCTCTGACAGGCCGTGATGGATGTTTAGGGAAGCAATGGATTGTCACCTGGCTCCCGAGAGTGCCAGTGGGGCTGAGTGTTGGTCTCTGTGGACTCCACCTCTGGCGAGCGGCCAGGAGACCTTGGCTCAACAGCACCCACCGGGACACGGCCAGCTGTTGCCGACATCCCAGAGCCTGGGGACGAGAAGGGGTCATTTCCCACCATCCACTCTCTGGCCCCTGCTGCCAGGTGGGTTCCAGAAAGTCAGTCTTCACCAAGAGGGAGAAACTCCAGGCCCAGAGCATGTCCCTGTTTGTGCGCGTGACCAGGGCGTGAGTGTGCGTGTGCACCACGGTCTGTGCTTTCCACGGGGACCCCTGAGGGCTGGAGTGTCCTCCAACTCCCCTTCCCTCCCAGTGCTCCCCAGGCCACCTATATACCAACCTGTGTCATTGCACCTTTCTGTGCCATCAAAAATGGTGGCAATAGACTTACTTCAAAGAAGAGACTGGAATGGAATGAAATTGTTTCTGCTGGGCAATGCCGGCAGGCCACTCAGTCATCTTGGAAAGTCCCGCCCCGGCTCCCCTGCAGATTAATTACTCTACGTGCCACTGCAGTCAGGGCCGGTGACACCCAGGAAACCACTGAAGCTGCCCCAGACCATTCCCAGCTAGGGACCCTCACTTAGGCACGCAGGACCCCAAGCCGCCCTCCTTCCTGTAGCAGCCTCCTGCGGCGGCGCCTGTCATCCCAGCAGCTCCCCCACCCCACAGATGCTTGTTGGATTTGCCGCTGTGAGCTCTGCCCCGAGCCTCGGCTCAGACTGTGTTCCCTGGGGAATTAGTGTTAAGCATTTTTGTTTATTCTTTAACAAAAGGTTGTTTTGGTTTGAAATTCAGCAACACACACACTGCATTCTGCTTCCTCTCCATTCAGGATTCAGTAAATTAGTTGTTTTCCCGTCTGCTTCGAGTCCTTGCCTCAAATGAGCCTCCAACAAGATAATACATTGAAAAGCCCTTGGAAAAGTACCAGGCCCCACGCACATGTACGCACATGTACAGCTGCGAGCTCTCGGAAAGCACGGCCTGGAACTCGCAGTGCTCCCGCCCACCCACGGGGGCTCAGCTCCCTGCGAACACCAGTGGACAGGGCTCCTTCCCGAGACCCACCCCATGCCCCCCAGTGCCCAGGCTGGTCCCCAGCACCCAGGCCTGCCAAATACTGATGAGGATGTAGAGAAACTAGGTCACTCACACATTGATAGTGGGAATATGAAGCATTATAGCCAATCTGGAAAACAGTTTGGCAGTTTCTTATGAGATCGAATGCGTAACATGAACCAGCAGTTGCGCTATTGGTCATTAAGTCCAGAGACATGGAAATTTATGTTCATGAAACAAACTGCATGCAAATGTTCACAGTAGCCTTTTTTTGTAATAGCCGCAAAGGAAGCAACCCAGATGCCCTTCGATGGGTGAATGGTGAGACAAATTGTGGTACATCCACGTCAGGGAACACTACGCAGCCATAAAAAGAAAGGAAGAATTGATTTAGGCAACAACTTGGATGGATCACAAGAGAATTATGCTGAGGGGACTTTATCAAAATTAAAGAGTTTTGTTCTTCGAAAGATACTATTAAGAGAAAGACAAATACCACATGACCTCACTTATATGTGGAATCTAGAAAAGTTGAGCTCGTAGAAGCTGAGAGTAGAATGGTGGATATCAGAGGCTGGGGCTGGGGTGGATGGGGAGAGGAGAGATGTTGGTCAAAGGACACAAAGTTTCCGTTAGACAGGAGGAATAAGTTCTGCTGATCTGCTGCACAGCGTGGTGACTATAGTTAACAATGATATGTTCTATATTTCAAAATTGCTAAAAGAGTAGATTTTAAATGTTCTCACCACCAAGAAATGGATGTATGTGAGGCAGTGGATATGTTAATTAGCATGATTTAATCATTTCACATGCATACGTGTATGATAACATCACATTGTACCTCCTAAATAGATACTATTATTATTTGTCAATTAAAAATTAAATTTTAAAAGAAGAAGAAAAAGAACCCCCCAGAACTGTTAAGAAAAGGCAAAAGCAACCCACAATCTGGGAGAAAATATTTGCAAAATACATAATTGATAAAGAACTTTTTTCTATAATATGTGAAGACCTTTTATAATTCATTAGGACAGAAACAAACAACTTAAAAATGGCCTAAAGATGTGACCAGATACTTCACTGGAGAACACAGACAGAGGTCAAATAAGCACATGAAAATGTGCTCAGCATCACCTGTGGGTAGGTAACTGCAATTTCAAGCTGTAAAGTAGTATCATTACACACCCATTAGAATGGCGAAAATGTTTTAAACTGACCATAAAATGTTGTAGAAGACGTGAAGCGACTGCCACTCTCAGACACTGTCGATGAGAACACAGAATTATACGACTGCTTTGGGTAGTTGTTGGGTAGTTGGGTAGTTTTTCTAAAAATAAGTTAAACAAAAACCTACTGTACGATCTAATCATTCTACTTGCAGGTATTTACCCAAGAGAAATGAAAGATTTACCCACACATAGGCTTGCGCATGAATGTCCACGTAGTATTCCTGTAATGGGCAGAAACTGGAAACAACTCCGATGTCCATCACCAGGTGAACAGAGAAACATATTCTGGCATTTCTTTAGAATATAATATTCTTCAGCCATAAAAATAGAATGAACTTGTGATACATGCAGTTATATGGATGAATCTCAAAATCATTATGCAAGCAAAATAAGCCAGATCAAACAATACAGTACGTACTACATAAATTGATCTATGTAAAGTTCTAGAAAATGCAAACTCCCCTGGAGTTACAGAAAGCAAATCAATGGCTGTCTGGGAATGAGGGTGGAGGGAGAGAGGAATCACTGTGAGGCATCGGTAAACTTTTGTGAGCGATGGAAATATTCGCTAACTCAATGTGGTGACGGTGTCACAAATGTTAGAGTTCATCACATCGTAAACTGTACACCTGTGCGGTTTGTTATATGCCAAGCACACCTCAATAAATCTCTTTAAAAATCCCTAGCAGGATTGATCAAGAAGATAGGGAAAAACTCCCAAATTATCAATATCAGAAATGAAAGACAGGACATTATTATAAATCCTACAGACATCAAAATGACAACAGAAGAATATTACGAGAAAGCCCACTCCAACACTTGCAACTGCTTACATGAAGAGGGCAAATGCCTTGAAAAAGACAACTTAACCAGAACAGACACAAGTTGGAAAAGAGACTGGTCCAATATCTACTAAAGAAATTGACTTTGTTATTGAATCCTTCCCACAAGGAATTTCCAGGCCCACGGGCTTTACTGGCGAGTCCTGTCAAATATACAGAGAGGAAATAAAACTATGCTTGCACAAACTCTTTTAGATAATGGAGAAGAAAATATTTCTCAAATCATCTTAGAATGTTAGTATAATCCAGATATTAAAACCTGACAAAGGCATCATAAGGAACTTATAGACGAATATACCTCATGACACAGACCGAAAATCCCTAATCTAACATTGGCAAATTAAATCCAGTGATATATAAAATGATAATACACTTTCCCCCCAAAGAACATAAAGATGGTATAGTATTTAAAAATCAACCAGTCTAACTCACCGTATTAACAAAACGAATGGACAAAACCATATGACATTTCAAAAGACAGAGAAACACAAATCAGAGGCTTTCATATTCACCAACAGCAGTCATACCTAGAACCAAATCAAAGACTCAATTCCCTTCACAATAGCAACAAAGAAAATAAAGTATCTAGGAATATATTTAACTAAGGAGGTAAAAGACCTCTACAGGGAGAACTATGAAACATTGAGGAAGGAAATAGCAGAGGACGTAAATAGGTAGAAAACCATACCATGCTCGTGGGTCAGCAGAATCAACATTGTTAAAATGTCTATACTACCCAAAGTGATCTACAGATCCAATTCAATCCCTATTAAAATACCAACATCATTCTTCACAGATGTAGAAAAATTAATTTTACACTTCATATGGAACCAGAGAAGACCCCGCATAGCAAAAACAATTCTAGGCAATAAAAACAAAATGGGAGGTATCAATTTACCAGACTTCAAACTTTATTATAAGGCTGTAGTAATCAAAACAGCTTGGTACTGGCACAAAAATAGAGCCGTTGACCAGTGAAACAGAACTGAGAACCCAGATATAAAACCATCCTCATATAGCCATCTAATCTTTGACAAAGCAGACAAAAACATACACTGGGGAAAAGAATCCTTATTCAATAAATGGTGCTGGGAAAACTGGATAGCCACATGTAGAAGACTGAATCAGGATCCACACCTTTCACCTCTCGCAAAAATCAACTCACACTGGGTAACAGATTTAAACCTAAGGAGTGAAACTATTAGAATTCTAGAGGAAGATGTTGGAAATATTCTTCTAGACATTGGCCTAGACAAAGAATTTATGAAGAAGACCCCAAAGGCAATCACAGGAACAACCAAAATAAATAAATGGGACATGATCAAATTAAAAAGCTTCTGCACAGCCAAAGAAACGGTCACAAGAGCAAACAGACAACCTACAGAATGGGAGAAAATTTTTGCATGCTACAAATCTGATAAAGGGCTGATAACTAGAATCTACTTAAAACTCAGGAAAATCAACAAGAAAAAATCAAACAACTCTATCAAAAAGTGGGCAAAGGACATGAACAGAAACTTTTCAAAAGAAGACAGAATAATGACCAAAAAACATATGAAAAAATGCTCAACATCTCTAATTATCAGGGAAATGCAAATCAAAACCACAATGAGATATCACTTATCTCCAGTGAGACTGGCCTTTATCAAAAGTCTCAAAACAATAAATGTTGGCATGGATGTGGAGAGATAGGGACACTCATACACTGCTGGTGGGACCGCAAACTAGTGCAACCTCTGTGGAAAGCAATATGGAGATACCTTAAAGAAATACAAGTAGAATTACCATTTGATCCAGCAATCCCATTACTGGGCATCTACTCAAAAGATCAAATGACACTCTATAAAAAAGACACCTGCACCCGAATGTTTATAGCAGCACAGTTCACAATTGCAAAGATTTGGAAACAACCCAAGTGTCCATCAACACATGAGTGGATTAATAAAATGTGGTATATGTATACCATGGAGTACTACTCAGCTTTAAGAAACAATGGTGATATAGCACTTCTTGTGTTCTCCTGAAAAGAGCTGGAACGCATTCTACTAAGTGAAGTATCCCAAGAATGGAAAAACAAGCACCACATGTACTCACCATCAAATTGGTATTAACTGATCAGCACATAAGTGCACATATAAGAATAACATCTATTGGACATCGGGCAGGGGGGAGGGGGAGGGGGAGGAGGGAATGGGTATATGCATACACAAAGAGTGCGATGCGCACCATCTGAGGGACGGACGCACTTGAAACTCGGACTTGGGGTCGGGGGGGCAAGGGCAACATACGTAACCTAAACATCTGTACCCCCATAATATCCTGAAATTAAAAAAAAAAAGACACCGAAAAAATGCCTGACAAAATTCGGTGGCCATTTATGACCAAAATTGCCAGCAAACTTGGACGAGAAGACAAATTCTTCAAACACAGATAAGGGGCATCTGTGAAATCCTAGTAAATAGCGTATTTATTGCTGAAGCATTGAAGGCTTTTCTCCTAAGATTGAGAACAAGGTAAGGATGCCTGAACTCGCCATTCCTATTCATCACTATAGTGAAATTCTAACAAGTGCAATAAGGTAAGAAAAATAGAACACATGCGGATTGGGAAAAAAAAGAATAAATTGCTCTTACAAATGCCATGACTATTTACATGAAAAATTTTAAAGAATATACAACAGTAACCACTAGAACTAATAAGCACATTTAGCAAGGTCATAGAACACAAAGCAAAATATAAAAGCAATTGTATTTTTTTATTCTAGCAGCACATAATTGGAAATGAAATTTCAAAACAATTCCATTTGTAATAGCACCAAAACCATAAAATAGTTAGGAATAACTTTAACTACAGATATGCAAGACCTATATGTAGAAAAAGAGAACACATTGCTCAGGGAAATTAAAAATCTAAATAAATGGATAGATAAACCACATGTGTATGCCTTGGAAACTCAATATTGTTAAAATGTGAGTTCTCTGCAGATTGAACTATAGATTTCTATAGTTTCAACACAGTTCCAATCCACACATATCAACAGGATTTTTGTAAAATTGACAAAGCGTTTCTAAAATTTAAGTGGAAATACAAAAGACTTAGAATGTCAAAACAGTCTTGAAAATAAGCAACCAAGTTGGAGAACTCACACTTAACTGATTGTAAAACATATCAAAAGCCACAGTAATCAAGATGGTGTAGCGACAATGGAATTGTAGACAAATAGATCAATAGATCATAACGGGAAAACCAAAGATAGGCTCGCATGTGTTCAACCAATTGATTTTTTTTTTACAAAGATGTCAATACAAAATGAGAAAAGAAATATCTTTTCAGCAAATGGGCTAGAAAAACTAGGAACACGTGTAGGAAAAAAGAGTCTTCACTATTACTTCACATCACATGAAAATTAATTTGAGATGGATGGATCATAGACCTAACATGAAAGCTAGAACTATAAAGCATCTCGTAGAATATAGAAGAGAATATCTTCATGGACTTGAGGTAGGCAAATATTTCTTAGATAGGACCCCAAAAGCATTGATCACAAAAAGACACCTCAACTGCTTCAGCTGACATCACCTTCCTCAGCCAGGGCTTCAGGGCCCCTTTGCCCCCCAACCTGGACTCAGGTGCCGGCCTCCAGTGCCCGCTGGCTCCACCCTGTCAATCTCCCTGTGCACAGCCCCTCCCCTTCCCCTCTAAAAACCATTGAGCATCCATTGCTTGTCCTCTCTCTGTCTCTTCCCTCTCTCTGTTTCTGTCTCTGTTACGCACTGTGTGTCTCTCTCTCTGTCTCCTTCCCTTGTTCCTGTGACTTGGCCTTCAAGGCCTTGTTCTAACATCTTCTGACTCCAGAAAGCCCTCCTGATTTTCCCGCCCCTGTTCTCAAGCAGAGTGGTCATCCATTTTGCACCCAAGGACCCTGACTGGCCTCGTGGCCCAGGGACTCGTGTCCTCTGGTGTGGACTGTGGTTTGCTGTTCACAGAGGTGTGTCCCGTCTCTCCAGTTGAGTTCTCAGGCCCTTGAGGACTGGTACTGCCTTGACACTTCCATGAGCCCCAAGACACAGAGCAAAACACGCTCCCTGAGCTCTGCATCCCTGGAGGGGATGCTGCTGTCTCCACTGTCACTGCCCCGCAGTCCCAGCCACTGAGCACAGATAGAGCTGAGGGCATTATGAGGCCGTCTGGTCCCTCCTTACAACCCCACTTGGATGGCAAATGTCCCTTGTTCTCAGAGTGAGAGCCCAGGCCTCAATGAACTCTCAAAGAGGCCAGGAGCCTGGACAGAGAGGAGGTGGCAGCCGCAGGGCCGCAGTGTGGTGCAGGACCTGTCCTTTGCACCGCAGCTCAGCCCCATTTGTACCTGGCTTTCCCCTTAATTAGCAGGAGCGTTTCGGAGAAGCAATAAAACAACAGCACAGCAACTGAGACAGAGCACGGACGGCAAGAGCCATTTCGGTAATGGAGTCCGTGGAATTGCTATTCTACAAAGAGAGAGAGTGACCACTCTCTGCTATTAAGAAAGCCGAGGGCAATGCTGTCCTGTCGTCTGCCTGGTTATTAGGGATAACTGATGGCCGCCCCCGCCCCTGGCAACAGAAGAAAATTGCAGCTCTGCGAATCCAGAGTCCCGGGCAGTGGTTCCCTGGAAACCGAATTGCTGAGCTCGGCAGTCTGGGGAGCCCTGTGGACCCTGGGGCTTGCTGGCGACCCCAGGCCCAGGCCCCGAGGGGGATGACAGCAAGGCCCAGCACCTCCCCCAGGCACTTCCCACGCCAGCCTGGCCTGGGGGCGGTGAGGCTGCAGAACGGGGACGGGGAGGTAGCGCTGGGGGGTCCTGTGAGGAGAGGGGGTGCTGTGGGCCACCCGGCCTTTCGGACTACACCCCGAAGCCAGCTGGAAGGTGCGTGTGGTAGCTGACTCCCTGGTTTGGCAGACGGGACGCTGAGCACAGCGCACACGTTCATTTCCCCCAAACCCGCGTTTGCGAGGTGAACAGGGGAAGGGCTGGTGTTCGGGGGCCACCTTCGGGTGGAGGCCAGGCTTCCTTCTCTCAATTTCGACCTCCACGGAGCCAGCTCGTAACTCTTACCCAACTGCAAGCTCGGATGCCGCTGGAGAAGAGCTTGGTGTGGGAGAACCAGCACCAGGTTCAGGTCTTCCCTGTGTGACACTGAGCAAGTTATTCCATTTCTGCGCCTTCTGGTTCGGCACCTGCCGAGTGGGGGTGACGCGCCCTGGCCTGACTAAGCCACGGGGGCGCCACAAGGGCAGATGCTGGAGTAGACGTGAAGCTGCACCAGAAACCAGAACGTGCAGCGTGTGTGTGGGCTGATCCGTGACACGCAGGGGTCCTACAGCTGAGCGAGAGCGTGGCAGGCGGCGGGGGATGGGTGGGAAGATGGAAGGAAGGGTGGTTAGCGCAAGAGGTGACGACGCATGGCAGGAAGGAGAAAAGGGGGCTGGAAGAAGGGCAGTGCAGAGAGAGGGAAGGAGGGCCAGTTGGGTATTGGGTAGATGCAGAGAGGGTTAGGCAGATGGATGACAGGACAGACAAACAGAGAGAGCAGAGTAGGGACTGACAGACGTCTGGGCAGGAGCAAGGAAGAAAAAACACTCTCCCACAGTCCTACAGACAGAGGGCGGGGGCAGCCGGCTCCAGCCCCACGACGTGTGGGTCCGGGCACTCGCCCGCAGAAACCACGCAGCTCTGCTCCGCCGCGCCGGCTCACCCTGCAGCCTGGAGTTTGGCTGTGAGGAAGGGGAAGGCTTCCTCTCAGGGTCCTCTCCCAGGGCTCCGGAATGAGGGTCCTGCAATGACCTTTTAATGACCAGCTTCCTGGCTTTCTCCAACTGTTTCTCCAGCGGCCTTTTGCTGAGTTGCTTTTGGCCGAATGGGAATTTCCTGAGTAGGCTCCATGTCTTCCTGGATCCTGGGTCTTGGGGACCCCCTGGCAAGACACAATGCTACAGGCCCTCCCCATGACCTTTTCTTCCAGGAGCTATTTCAGCTGGTCCCACCCCGCCCCCTCCCCAGCTGATTCCCAGCCCCCACCCCCAGGCTGGGAGGGAGGGAGCTGGCGCCCCGTGGTTTCCGCGGAGGCCTGGGCTGGGGCTGGGGCTCTGTCTCGGCTCTGATCCCTGGGGGCCAGGTCTGATGGCCCCGGCCAGAGAGGACAGCCTGGCGGGGTGGGAGCCAGTAGGGCGGCCTGGGAACCATGACCTCTGATCCTCTCCCAGCCTGAAGATTTGGGGCCTCGGCGGCCCGTGCTTTGCCAGACTCTGCAGCTGGATTGAGACTAATGGGAGGCTCCTCCTTGGACCAGATCTTGGAGGTCCGGGGCTCAGGCCACGTGGGGTATAGCCCCACCTGCCCCTCCCAAATGCGGTTGCCATGGCAGCTCCTGAGCATGGTGGCTGCCACCCAGAGCCCTTGCTCTCTGCTCTTCTCTTCCCCCTGCAGTGAGCCTGGTCTGAGGGCAGCTGGTCCCACAGCCCAAAGGCAGGCAGTGAGGAGGGGCTGAGGGCTTCCATCCACTGCTGCTACCATCACTGTAGGACCTCCCCAAGCTCACACCCGGCCTCAGCTACCTCAACGCTGACTCTCTGCTGAGGGAGGGGGCACGGCCCCAGGGGGTGGGAAGGCCAGCTAGGAGGTCTTGCTGCCCTCGTAGAGGCAGACCTATAGCCTGGGGGCCTGGGGCCACAGCTCAGACCTCCAGGGGCTTTCACTGGGGAACAAGGAAGTCTGAAATCGAAAGATTTAAAATGTTGCTAAAAGGAAACCCACTCAAACAGGGAGCAGAGCAATGGCTGGGAGCTGGCACAGGAAGGAGACATTCAATTGTCACCCTCTGCCACTGAGATGTCCCTGGCCAAGAAGAGGCTCCAGCAGCCTCAGTTTCCACATCTGGAAAATGGGGACAGTTACTCTGGCCTTGGCCAATGCCCTCCCACTGTAGTTAAATGAAGAGAAAGAAGCAACGGGTGTCTCGAAAGGCCGGAACCAACTCTCACGACCCCCTACCCTGAGGCCAACGCATCTTCATGGCAGGAGGTGAGAGCACTTAGTTACCTTTTCATTTCCAATTATATCTGGCAAAGAAAATGACTTTTCCCCATCCACGCCAGCATATCATTTTGTGGCCTAGGGAAAGAATCCAAACTTCAGGAAGTATCTGACCACGACAGTGGCCTAAAGAAGGGAAGAGGAAAGAGACAGGTAAAGTCACTGCAGATGGTCCCGTGAACATACAATACACACTCGTGTGCACGTGTGAGCACACGCACTCACACCCAAAAACAAGTTCGCACCCAGGAAAGCGCTGTGCACATGCCCGCGCACTTCACAGACGTGAGAGATTGCTCTGGTCATCAGCAGAGGATAGAGATTAAAAGGAAATAAAAACCAGGAACCGCTGTGAATACATAAGCTGGCCCCACGTGATGCTGCTGAAGGCTGGTCAACCTTTTTTAATTTCTTTGAGCTATTACTCCCTTTTTAATTTCTCCTGACATTTGTCGCCTGCTAAATCAATGTGATGCATGGCAGGCAGATTAAGATGGCTCTCCCAGCCTGCCCCCCCTCACAGGCAAGTCGTGGGGTAGTGATTTTAAGAGATTGTCTTTTTATGCTGAAAATGCTCAAAAATGGCTTTGTTTCCTTTGGCAAGAGGAAAAGGTCACCCAAAGTTCCCATCCTTTTAATGCTGATAGATTATCAAACATCAGGGAGAGCGGGGGTTTTCTGAGCCAAGGAAGTGAATGGCCGGATACGTCATGTTAGACAGAGTTTCTTTAATGCTATTTTTGGGTGCTACCCCAGGACACAGAACTGCTTCTGTCTCACACACTTTTAAAATACAAGTCCTTCAGCCACATAAACAGCTTCAGCCTAGAAGGGCCCCCTCAGCAGCTGGCTGTCGGTGCTTCTGTTTGGAAGCAGGAGGTGGGGAGTGGGAAGGTGCCTTCTGCCCCTGGGGAGTGGGCAGCGGGGTGTCCACCACTTATCTGTGTCAGCGGTCCCCACAACTAGTGACAGGACTGACCGATGGGTGGCGGTGGGGTGTCTCCTGCTTAATGCAGAAGAGGGGAGAGGGTTCAGGCTCTCATCTGAAAGTCTTGGACCCCACCCATGCCCTCTTGGTTTCCTTGTCTGTAAAATTGGAGGGTTGGTCTAGGTGATCTTTGAAGCACTTTCCAATTTGACCCTAATCAGTGTGAACTGAGAAGGAAAACGAGCCTTCTAAGAAAGAGAACTAAGCCGTCTATACCAGAGAAAACCCAGCACGACGTCACAACTCCAAACGATTCAATTGGCAGGGACAGGTCCAGACGCTGGTGTCTGTGGTCCTCTCTCTGTAAAGCACCCGTGTGTGGCATGTTGTTGAAAACTGCCCCGCAGATGGTAGCAGGAGCTTCAAAGGCCTGGGGCAAGGAGACAAGGGAGTTCGGCCGTGACACCCGCCTCGGCTCAGTAGGAGCTGGGACTCATGCTGAGGACGTCACCGGGCCTCGCAGGGGAGAGGCCTGGCGCATCAGGAGTGTCTGCCCTGCGTGCCTGACTGTGACGGAGCCACGTGCATCCCAAAGAGCATTTTCCTTTCCTGACAAAGAGGAAATGTCAACGAGCACGAAGGCGGGCGGTGTGGATGTGTCATTCTCGGCCCGCGCTCCCTCTCTTTGGGATCTGGGGTGAGGGCTGGCCCGCCCTCCAAACGTGCTCCCCCCAGACCCCCGCAGGACGAAGAATGGGAAGGGAGATGGAGCCATATGTAAGTTCTCCAGACCGAGGCCCCCAAGTGTGCAGTGGTATTAACTAAAAGTCAAATTATGGGAATCGAATTTGACCGGATTCAGGTATAAGCAGTCAATCAAAACAGATGTTTCATTTGTACTTTGCAGGATCCACTTGTACACAAAAATGTAGCGCGGACTTTCAGAAGTGCATCGCTCCCAGTGGGCTCACGCTTTCTTTATAACGGTGCTTATTGGTTTGTTTTTAAACACAAATCTTTCTTCCTAGCTCACACAATGCTGGGATATCATAGCTTTAAAGGAGCCAGACTGGTCAGAGGCCAGGCTGGTCGCCTCTTCCCCCAGGGGTCTTTTCAGCGATTTTCAAGGAGGTACCCAGACCCGGAGGCTTCTTTCCCTGCCCAGAGCTCCAGGGAGCAGGGGAGGGTGGGGACAGTTGAGCAGCCATAGTTCATTCTGACAGGCTTATAAAAATGATGTGATGGGAGAAAGAACCTGATGACTGGTACTTAACTTTTGCTGTAATTAATTTCGTGGACAGGCTGTCTTCAAGTTTACAAATGTTGCATTGGAGTCAGAAGAGCACCGGGGCTACTGGTAAATTATGTCCATGATGAAAAAAAAAAAAAAAGAAAACAAAGAAAAAACATGCATTGCCAAAGTACACTGGGATAAACCCGCAAGCATTTACTGCGTACCCACGAGGTGCAAGGCACGTGGCAGTACTCACTGTCACCTCATCCGGCCTCCGAAAGCCAGCGCGCCCCTGCAGCGTGAGTGCTGGAGGGACGCGTGGTAGGGGGTGCGTTCTTTGCCTCCTCTGCCAGGTCGGTCACTTGATTCTTGCACTTGAATGTGGTAGTGTTGTCATAAAGTTGCATCAAAGGCTGAGATGGGGGTGGCTAGAGTGTCTCGTCTGGTGGCACTATCTGCTGGCAGGAGCTGGGTCTTGGAGGGAGTCTCCCTTTGGCACCTACTTCCACGTGATAGGTTGCTGCCATCCAAAACCATTTTGGGGGCCTTGGAACGGAAAGCATGGCCCACAGGAAAGACAAGACAGGAAGAACCCCATCAAGAGGACAAAAGCCAAGAGCACGTGATTCAGAATGATCACAAAATAGCACAGCATCTCAGACGTGGCCGTGGCCACCTGGTACAGGTGAGAGTGACCCCCACCAGGTGCACTAGGCTCCCGTGAACCCTGCCTGACTGCCCAGCTCCCCATCCAGAATCCTAGACAGGGCAGATACGGCCCTGCCTTGAGAAAAAGCAATAGGTTAAAAAAAAAAACAGAAAGAAAGAAACTTGTTTTTTTTCAAACTCTATACCAAGAGCAATTTTTTACTTTCCCGGAGTACTCAGCCACAAGGTTTTCCATTTAAAAGGCACTCCCTAGATGCATTTTAAAAAATATATGTGATTTGCAAAAAAAGCTCAATTGCTCACAATTTCTCCACTGAGTAAAGTATTTTCAAACAAGTAATCAAACAACCAATTGCTTTGCAGCATAGAGCATCTAACATAACACCTTTTAGCTTAACTTGCTAATCTAAGTACAGCAATTTGGGTTGCCGGATTGAACAAGAAAAATGTGCTGGTACCTAACTTGGGTCACAGATAATTGTTGCCCTGTAAAGTACAGATAACCAGCCGGTGTCATCTTGAAGGGAGCTTCTCTGCTAGAGCTGCTGGTCCGTTGACTATCTCAGTGGGTAGGATGGAAAAAGAGGATGTGATAACCCCCAAGGGGCCCCTTGGACGGCCAGCCCACTGCCGGCAAGGGAAGCGGCGCATCCCGGCCTCCTTCCGGGGCGGGGCCCTTCTCATCTCCCAGCTTTGCCTTTCCCCTCCCCTCTGGCCCATAGCCGCTGTGTGCTACCGTCTCTGTGACCTCCCTAGACCCTGAAGACATCATTTTTTAAAACCTTCAGTGACCAATCGATTACATTTGCATCAAAGGGCATTCTAGATTTTTTAAAAAGTCCTCATGAATTTTGATTCCAGACTCTTCCCATCTGGAATTTGCAATCACTTGGGATGGGCTGAGATTTCTTCCTGCATTATCAATGAAGTCTGTATTGATTCGTTTAGCAAGTCTACCAGCAGACACGGAGAGCCTGCTGTGTCCAGGCCTTGCACTAGACTGCGGAGGCACAAACAGGGACCCAGTGCGCTCTCTCCCTGATGGGGGCGGGGTGCAGCCTGGGCCCTGGGGCAGAGGCACGTCTAAGGTGGTATGGAGGTTCAGAGGAGGCTTCCTGGAGGCGAGGCTGTGCTGGGTCTCAAAGGATAAGTGGGATCCCCCAAGGCGGGGAAGCGTGGAGAGCAGACATTCGAGGCACAGGTTATATATATCTCATGCATTTCAAAGAACATGGAGCTTGGGGAACAGAAAGCCCATCAGATCACCAAGGGCCTCAGAGGCCAGGCTGAGGGTTTCTGATCTCTTCCTGGCCTGATTTCATTCTTCGGGAGGTAGGACAGCCATTGAAGGGCTTAGAAAGGGGTGACAAGGGCAGTTGTGGGATGAGTTGAGGTCAACGTGAAGAATGCATTAGAGCGAGGAGAGCCTGGAGGCCGGGAGGGTTTGCTGATAGATCAGATGAGAAATGACAAAGGTCCGACCCAAGGCAGTGTGTACAGGAATCCAGAGACATTTCCAAAATAGAGTCCCCAGGATGCAGTGCCCTACTGGACGTGATGGGAGACAGGGAGGGAGGGTCACAGCTTTGGGGATTCCACACTAGGAGCAGAGTGGCTGGTGAAGACTTTCCGTAAGCTCTTCAGTGAGGACTTTGACCAGCAAAGGCCACAGAGCACCGAGGAAGCCAGTTTAAGAGGGACGGGAAGTAATGAGCTTGGGTTCTGCAAGGTGAGAGGTGGCTCCTAAGCAGGTAGAAACCCTGGCCTGAAGCTCAGCACACACGCCGAGAGAAGTGGTGTCAGACCAGAGCAGCGCAGGGACCCAGGAAGGAGGCGGGAGCAGCGGGGAGAAGCCAGAGGCGAGGTGGCCTGCAGAGGGGCTGTGGCTCGCCCGCCCCTTTTTGGCCAGTGTGGCCCTAGAAACAATCCTCGCCGGATCAGATAAGGAACGCCCAGTGGGGAAACAAGCATGAGGCTTAAAGTGCCCTTTCCCCCTTTGACACAGTTTGGTGACACGTGGGGAGAAGGGCCCAGGAAGACCCCAGCCCGAGGGTCGCTGGAGGGAGGGGACCAGAAGACAGGAATGACACAGAAAGGGGACCACTCAGGACGGGGAGCGGAACGAGGGAAGCCTGAGGCCAGGAGAGGAGTGATGCTGCTCGAGGACGGTCTGCTGCTCCTGGGAGACTAGGGAAGGGCCAGAGTGGTGGGTTTGGGGAGGCGGAGGCGGGAAAGTGTCTTCCTCCATGGCTGGGAGGGAAGCGAGGGCCTGGAGCTGTTTCGGAGCTTCAGTCTGGATGGACAGCCTCGGGGGCGGTGGAGAGGGCCTCACCCAGGTCCCACGAAACACGTGTCTGAGACTCCGGGTCTGCAGGCACCAGTGGGTGGGTGGGCATGGCCCTACGCTCCCGTGGACCGCTCCGGGAGGAGAAGTGGCTTGGGGCTGGATCCACAGCTCGTGGGCATCCACGTCCACAGGGGTGCCCAGGTGGCGGCATACGGCGGCGCGGTGATCTTGGGAAAGCCACACAAGCTGTCTGGCCTCAGTTTCCTCTTGTGTCGAACGGGGATGACATTACCACCTTCCTCACAGGGTTATTGAGATGGTTAAAGGAGTTAATCCATGCAAAACCAGTCAGGAACATGCCTGGCAATATGGTAAGTGCTTGAGACACACTACTGTGACCACCCTGTTGGAATGACCACTCCTCCCTCCAACCCCTCCTCGCCCCAGGGCCCCAGCCGGCAGGGTTCTGCCTGCCTGGTTTCTGTCTCTTGGTGACCAGCACGGCCGGGCTGGAGGGCACAAACCGCGTAGGTGGATGGTTCCAGCTCGAGCTTTGTTAAAATTTCTGGCCAAGTGTCTCTCCTGCCCTCCCTACTCCCCTCAGGTGTTCTTGTGAGGGCTGCGGCATCATTATCCCTCCCAGAGGACTTTTTTAGAGGGACACATTTACAAAGTCACAGCTCCCGTTGGGTCACTTAAATTGCACAAAAAAAGCGGCCCTGTCAACTTCAGTCTGGGCCGCCTCCGACGTCTCTGAAAGCCGGATTTCGCACTCGAGGAAAATTACTCCTGCGCCTGCCGTGGGCCAGTTATTCGGCTCAGAGTATAATTTCGTGGCATTAGCAAAAATGAGCCCTTTTACAACTCTTTAAATGTGCTTGGCCTGCAAGACACAGTCTTGACCTTCAGCGACGCTGAGTTGTCATGGGGTGCCCTTTTCCCGAGGGGTCCTCACGGGGCAGGAGCCTCAGGCCACCATCGGCTCCTTGAGGGGATCCAAGCCGAAGCCTCCTGCGTTGCCGCATTGACCTTCGACAGCCATTTCTCCTTCCACTTTGCCAGACAGTTGGGTTTCTTCCTGGGTGGCTGTCAAGACCCAGGTAACCCTTTGCCACCTGGTTGCTGCTCCCGTCTGTCCTCTCTGCTAGTTGGGGCTGCTTGAGGGGGAATGGCAATGTCTCAGAGGTGGCCTTTTTCCCCTACAGAGAAATTTCAAATCTTCATTATATTAAGCAAAAAAAGAAGAAGAAGAAGAGATGTGAGCTAGGATCTCCAAGGGGCTCTCCTGCTTGTGCCCCAAAGACTTCCCCGGGAATTCTGGACACAGGCGGCCGAGCACGGTGGCTCCCGTGGCTCCCTGCAGCCTCCAGTGGGAACGTGCAGACGGGGCGTGCGGCGAGGAGGGAGGGTGCGGGAGACGCTGAGGCCTTCAGCAGCCGTTGCCAGGAGCTAATGCAAGGCATAAATCATCTGTCAGCTTACCGAGTGACTTTCAAAGTTGTCGGAATGGAATAATTAAAAGAAATTGATATCATAAGAGAAAGCCCTCTCGCCGTTGCTAGGCTTGCCTTCCTGACAGCTTGCCACCACACGCGTCGCCCCACCCGCAGGCCGCCGTGACGCTGGGGCTCTCTGCTCCTGGCGCAGCCAGGGCCCCGGCGACCCCGTCCAGGATCACCTTCCCGAAAACCCGAGAGGAAGGGGCCACGGCCGGAGCCTCTGGGCCGTGCTTCCTGCGGGGGAGAATGAGAGGCGCCGCGGCCGTCGGCCGGAAAGAGCTGGCGGGACACCCCCAGCTCCAGCGCTCGGTTTCTTCTGTTAACTTGCCACGTAGAGCCACGTAAAATAAAGTCAATCCAGCCCACCAAATAAATGTCGCAGTGCTGCGGCCGGGCCTCTGCGAGGAAGGATTTCCCCAGACTCGAGCAGTTCCCTTCCGAAGCGCCAGCCACAGATTCAGCAGGTGGGAACGGGGGCGCGGTCAGGGGGGAGACCCTCTTGTCTCTGCGTGCGGGCCCAGCCTCCACAACCCTCCATAGCAGGTGACGGTGCTAAGGTTTGCATTCTAAAGCACTAACGTTTATTGAGCACTCACTATGCACCGTGCACCAGGTGTTCTATATTACGGCGATCCTCTCACGTCTCTCATTAGCCTTTTTTCACAGACGGAGAAACTGAGGTCCAGAGAGGCTAATTAACTGGCCAAAGATCACACAGGCTAGCGGGGGTGGAAGTAGGAGCTGGTCCCGGACAAACTGACTCAGAAGGAAGGGCCATTTGCGGTTGTGGATGGGAGGCCCCTGGAAGAACTGCTCCGCAAAGGAGGGCAGAGCTAGAGGGGAGCATGTGGGTCCCAGGGGACAATTCTCATCACATTGGGACTCCAGCGAGTTACCTCTCTACCCCGTCTTTAACTGGGAACAGGTGCGCGGGTTGTCAGATCTGTCCCTGGCACGCAGTGAACCCTGGATAAGCACAACCGCGAGCCGGTTACCATCATCCCGCCACAAACACGCGCCCATCTTCCCCAAGCCCAAGGAGACAGCACAGTCCGTGTTCTCTCTTATGAACTTCCAAGTGTGGAAAGCATTTTGGGAGGCTCAGGGTCTACTCTAGTCCCTAAACCCTACATCCTCCCAGAAACAGACTCCTCCTCCCAGGGAGAAGGACTGGGGCTACCGGGTCCCGCACAGAGACGTTTCTTTCCTACTTTGCATCGTTAATGCTGCAGAGAGTTTAGCTAAGTGCCACTGGAAAGTCCAGCAATTTCTTATTTAGAGTTCAGTCTTATTTTGTTTTTACATTTCTGAACTACATTACTCATTTTCATCCCTGAGTGAGCTTGTCAGAACGTCTGCATTTTCAGTAACAATTTTTTTCTTTTGCAGGTTTTTTTCTGTTTCGGATACGTTTCGTACCAGGTTTGTTCTGACAGCTCCTCTTTGGCCTCAACTTCAGCCCCCTGAGGCGCCAGCCTTGCTCCTCCTGAGTCACACCGCCGGAAAATAACGCAGGTGTCCACTGGGAATTCCCGTCTGTTCCCGGTTTACGTTTCTGTAAGTGTTCATTACATCCCAGTAGGGGGTCTGTGTGTCTAAGGCGAGCATGTTGATGGGGCCATGGAAATTATGATCCACCTGAAACATGACATTGGAGACACGTTTCAGGGGGTCTCGGGCATACTACTGGCATCAGTGTTGAATCACCTGACCTTCACTGCAGACCCCAGGAGAAGCAGGTCCACCTGGAGAGGGAGCCTTTCGAGTTTGCTCTGGCTCCTGTTTACGCTTTGCCGGGGTCCGGGGCTTGACTCCAGGGAACGCCTCACTGAGGGAAGATCAGACCCTCCACAGACCACACATTTCTCTCTCTCTGGGTGGCTCAACGTGTGCCAAAGCTCAAGCCCTTATGGAAAACAGGCCTGGAGAAATGCATATTCCCCCCCATATCTCAGACGAACCAGCTGCCCTTCAGCAAATATCCCATTGTCCAAGCCACGTGGATCACCTCTGCAATGCACCCCCTTCATGGGGGCCTATCACAGCCTCCCTGCGCCGCCAATCTGCCGCATGACCTCATCTTTCCCGCGCTGAACACTCGTTGTGAGTGGACCCAACCAAAAGCCAGAACTGTTTGACATCCGTGTTCCTTATTTGACCATCTGTCGATCAAAGTGACCACACAAACCCCCTGTCCGTGGCCAGTCCCTCTGTAGTGGCACCACTGCTCCCCTCTTCCTGCGCAGCCCTCCCCAGCCTGCCCCGTCCCTCCGTCCCGCCCCCTCCTCGAGGGCAGACGCGGGGCTATTTGTCCAAGCGTCACATGTGAGCTGTAGGGAGAGACTCATAAATCCCGGCCCTGTTCTTTGGCAGTTTCAGACATTGTCGGGCCCAGAGCCTCCTCTTCTTTCTTAAAGGTCACAAAATCTAATTAGAACCATTGCTAACTGTATATTCTCGTTGTCGGTAAGCCTTAAATAATAAAAATCAGACCAAATGAGACTAATCAAGGAAGATGGAAAATCGATGTCATATTTGTTCCAAGTAATTTCCTTTTAGAAGAGAAAAGGCTCTTAGGAGTGGTTTGTGAATTTAAAAGATGTTTAAAGTTGTATCTAGACATCAGAACATCAAAGTCAACCCCAAACGGAATTTCGCTGGGTGAGCTCTCCTTGTTCCCGGAAAAGCCAGGGCTGTTTTGGTATAAAGGGCTAAAGCTAGGTGACAGCCTTCCTCCTGTCTGCTTTAAGTAGTTCTGGCTTTGCCAAAAATTAAAAAAAATTTTTTTTTTTTTTTAAAATGGATCCTTTAAGACAGGAGCGAAGAGTAATAATATGCGGGATTCTTTTCTCTTCCTTCCGTATTTTTCTGAGTAATTACTTTCAACTAAAATGCACACTTAAGGAAAAGCCCTAAATAACAAGAATGCAATAGATACACACACACATGCATAGTGTAGACTAAAATGCCACCTCAAATAATTTATCCTTTTGCCTGCAATACCCCAAAGAGATTGATTAGCATCTGCAGATAAGCACCCCTGTTTCTCACTTGTTTGGCGTGTGTCCGTGACAACGAGAGTAATTTATGCCAAGACTAGTTGACCTGCTTCCTTGTGACTCCACTGGCTTCCGGAATACTCAGAGGGGAGCGTCTCCTTCGCAGGGAGGGCCTATCTCAATGGCCCTTGGATCACAAATAAACAAATATCAGGCACCCCTCATGGTGCCCCTCTTAGGCAACAGTTATTCACTATTTATCATCAGACAGTCCCCAGGCACACCTGGGCTAAAACCCTGCTCTAGGCCCTTGTTCTGCAAAGCAGGCCCCGACCGACTGTGCCAGACCCGACTGCGCCCGTGGGCACTCAGCTCATCCTTCTGTTGGCGTGGAAATCTCAGGCCAGAGGCTTCCCAATGCCATCAAACCACAGTGGGCACCTCTGCACGTAGGCTAGCTCTTGAGTCCTAATCAAAGAAAAATCACCTGGGAAGCTGTTTGGGGCTTTGGTTGCTCGTGTTTCATTTCTGCCTCACTTTCTTCTTTGACTCTTCTTCCTACTGTCGGCTCCAAAGAGGTTGTAACAGCCATCCTGGCTCACTTGAAAACGCATCCGCAGAGAGGGACTGGAAGGCACAGCCCCTCGCCCCTTCCCGGTGGACCTCACCGCAGTGCAAGTCTCGCCTAAGACAGGTGACGTCTCCATCACCTGGTGGGCACATTACTTTACGCATCAGGTTTCCTTCCTTCCGGCACATTTGACAACAGAAGCAATCACTGTCAAGACAGGTTTACCTTTCTCCCTAACGAGATGTAAATGATGTATTAATATTGATATTTCACAGTAGGCTCCTGTGGATTTCCTTTCCCCCTGACTACCAATCCACCTCGTTAGCCACAGGATCTCCAACCCCAGTCGTTCTCGGCTGCAGGTGCTCAGAGTCATTGCACAGGTGTCATCGGGGGTGCTGATGGGGGGCTGCCCCTGTGATGGAGGGAACCCCACTACGGCACCCACACAATGGGTGTGAGCTCAGCTCTTTGTTTCTGATAGGCCTGATGGACTTTTGTGGCAAGTGTGAGCTGCTGCCTGCTTCCTTGCCACGATCCTTATTGTGTAAGATGGTGGCGTTTCTTAGAGAATGGGCTGATTTCAGGAAACCCTCGAAGTGAGAAGAGCCTCCTGGCTCAACTGGCCCCTCACACCTGAACTTCTGACGGGCTGTGCTCCTGGCGGCTGAGTTAAGACACCCCCAAACCCACTTACTGGAAGGATATGTCACCCAAAGCCACCACCATTTTCTCTCGCCTGAATTTTCTGTCCGTATTTTTTGAGATATCTGGACAGAGATGAAACTCCAAATCTCTCAGCCATCCCTGCCTTGGACCAGGTTGTGGCCATCCACAAAGGGAGCTGGGCTAAAATTTACTGAGCTGCTGAGGAAATCAGAACCGATTCCTGAGTTTCCATCAACTCCTGCCCCCCAATCTCACAAAGTAATTCATTCGGACAAATTCATTAGTGCAAATAAAATTTGAAGAGGAAATGCATAAACAACCTAAAATAATATGCTGTTTTCAAGTGTGTTCAGGCGAACAAGCTCTTCTTTTTTCTTTTTCAAAAAGATTCCCCAGAGAGACTTCACTGAGCAATACTTTGGGAGACCCGTTCTAATGGTCTCCTGAACTTGGAAGTGCTAAAATGGAATATCTTTTCTTAAAAGCACCATAATTCAGTCTTGTAGCTAATTCAGACAGTGTGGTCCCCAATTAGGAAGGTTAAACTATATATCACACCCTGCATATAAATTGCCAGATAAAACAGAACCATCTCGGTGGTTGATAGCCAAGTGATGACATTGTTTTCTTCAACTTGTTCAACTGAAGGAAAGAGAAAACCCAGTCCAATTTAAAAGTAACAACTTTAGAAAGATATCACATTTATTTCGTGACCAAGAAGAAATGAAACATCTTTCTCCTTTAGCCACCTGGCCCTCTGGGGAAGTCATGTTTTCTGAAAAATCTCAAAACTGAAAGGCAGAAATGGCATTTAAAATAAATAATGTAACCATTTGCAGAGAACCAGGATCCAAACAAAAACAACACTTCTTGACCAGGGGTGCTTTTATTTTGCAAATGGAGGGAGGGTCCTTTCTGAAACTTTGGTTTAGATTCAGAATTTCAACTAAAAGCTCGATTTCAAATCTAAACTCTTTAAATGCGTCAGACAAAAGAGGTACTTCCATTATACCACAGTTCTGAAGGGAGAAATCCATTTTCTTGGTGGCTCCTGGGGTGGCAGAGGGATCAGTTTAGTGTCCCTGTTTCAAGACCACTGAGAGCAGGTCACCTCCCTGATCCCATGGTAACAGCATCTCACCTTTCACGAAGGCCCTTCTTGCAGCCGCCTCTCTGGGCAGGCAGCTCCTGCTAACGGCCAAATCATCAGGACTCCTGCAGGCTCTCTGCAGAGCAGCAATTTTCTTTGGCTTTGCTTTGATTTCCTCCATCCCGGCAATTGAAGACAAATAGAGAAAGCCATTTTCTTTTCCCCAAGTCAAAACGCCTTTGCCATTCTGTTGGTTTCCGGGCTTACTTTTTTCCCTAAAACCGAGGTTGAGGAAGAGATGCCCAAAGTTAGGCCTCCAGTGTCCCTTTGTTAGAGGGGCCTCATCAACACCCCGTCCCCAACAGCCAACATCTCCTTCACCATGTGATGACATCCTGTTCTAGGTGCTGCTAAGGGGCCATGGTGAGAGCCCTGGGGGAGGGCTGCTCCCTCTCTGGTCCAGAAGATGGGACATGCATTACAATGGGGTTTGCTAACCTCAGGGGACCATACTGAGATGAAGCCCTGGGCTGGGGAGGTCTTGGTGGGCTGGGACAGTTTGGGAATTCAGACTTGAACAGACCACAAAATAGCACTTCATCCATTTCAGTCATCTGCATACCATGATTTCTCCAATACTATTTAATTTCCAAAGTTGACTTTAAGTCAATTTACTTTTATACTTAGTTTCATCCTATACAATCACATCCTTGAAATCACACACTGGATGGTCTAGATATTTTTCCCTAAAATGCATTAAAATGAAAACATAGCTATTAAGTAAAAAATACATTTCCCTGTTTATCCCCTGAAACCTTCCTGGGAAGCATCTGGGTGGCTGCACCACAGCACGTTGAAGGGTGGCTTGACGGAGGGTCTTGGCTTGACGGAGTACCGGGTAGCCACTCTAAGCAAGGGACAGGCTCAGACCCAGGAAGGCATGTGGCTTGCCTGGGGGACAGTGGGCTTGGCCGAAGCTGAGCCTCTGAGCTGTCAAGAGCTGTCAAGTAATTTAGGAATTACATTAGGTGACGGTCCATCCTGGAGAAACCCCTGTTCTCATCACGCTCAAGAGCCTGCCTTTTTTCCCTGGGATGGAAGAACCAGCTGTAGTTTCTGCCACTTCCACCCACTGACCAATGCACGTTTGTAGCTCATTAGTGCACCACGCTCCCAACGCTGGAACATTCCAATCTTACTGCAGGCTCTTCTTCTCGGTGAAATTTAAAAGTAAGAGAAAGAAAGAAAAAGGGGAAAGACTGTATCAAAGAAAGAAACAAGCAACAGAAAGGTGGCAGATCCTTTGGAAGGGATGTGCTTCTGGGATTAAAAAAAAGACAAAGAAAAGCCAACTTAACTGTTTCATGGTGCTCAACTGGGACTTTTTCTCATTTTCTTTGTGGTGCTCCTACGCCTTACTGAGGGTCAGCTCCAACAACTCAGCACCCCTGTGTGTGCAGAAACAAACAAACAAACAAATTATCTTATGACTGGAGGAAGTTGTGGTACACATACACAATGGAATATTACATAGCCATAAAAAGGAATGAAACCCTGCCATTGGCAGCAACAAGGATGGAACTGGAGAACATTATGTTAAGTGAAATAGGCCAAGCACAGAAAGACAAATCTCGCATGTTCTCATCCGTATGTGGGAGCTAAATATTCAAAACAATTGGTCTCATGGAGACAGAGAGTAGAATGATAATTACCGGAGGCTGGGATGGGTAGCAAGGGGTGGGGGGAATAAGGTAGGGATGGTTAGTGGGCACAAAAATACAGTTAATTGGATAGAATGAACAATATCTGAGACACAACAAAGTGACTATAATCAACAATAAGTTAGGGCAGACTTTAAAATAACTAAAAGAGGGGAATTGGAATGTTCCTAACACAAAGAAATGATATATGCCTGAGGTGATGGGTACCCCACTTACCCTGATTTGATAAATTCACATCGTATGCCTGTATCCAAATATCACATGTACCTATAAAGATATACAACTATTATGTAGCCAGAATACTTAAAAATTTAAAAAATAATGTTAGCCTAGCCTAGGTAGCATTTTTGTGGACTCTGTTGGTAAAAAGTCACTGTTAGTTTTTGCACCGAAATGAATTGTATCGATCATTTCTGTAACGACACAGCTCTAGCTGGCTGCTCACAAGGTATCCTCTTCTTCTTTTCTCCCCAATAAGCACGAACTCCAAGCATAAAAACCAAGTTTGGCTCAACAGATTGTGGACAGAACACTCAGCAGGCCCTGGAAACTTAGCGTGCTGATGGAGACTCACAACCAGCCTGAAGCCTGGGTGTGTTTGGGCAGGGTCTCAGGGTGAGAAGCTGTTGAGTTTGAGGGGACACAATTTGATCAGTGGCATATCTGAATTCTGAACTATTGGTCTGCACCACCAAAATGGATGGTGTAATTCCCTTGAAATTGAATCTGTCCCTTCCCTTTGGCACCGTGTTAAAGTGCAGCATGAAGTCCAACTCCAGGGAGTTGCTCCCACGAATTAAAGAGAAGAGCTCTGGGCGGTTGGATGATCAGTTTAGTATCAGATGAGAAATTTGTCACTAGAAGGGGTTGTCAGGCCAGCTGGTCAAGCAGACATTCAAACAAGGACAGAAGCCCGAGGCTGGTGTGAGGGCAGGGGTCAGCCTGCAGATTCTGCAGGGACCTTGGCCAACCTCGCCTTTGACTGTACTGGCTCCCTCACTGCCACAGGGTTAATACCGCTTACTGAGGGTCCTGTGCCTGTGCCCTTCGTCTGTGTTTACAAGCCAGTATCTGCCAAGGTCTCGTGGCCCTACACAACTGGAGGCCGCAAGGAGAAGAGCAGAATTGAGTCCCAAACTTGGGAGGAAGCAGTGTGCGGTGGGAAGGCCCTGGGAGGAGGGGCTGGAGTTGGTCCCGATGTGCTCCAAGCCAGCCCAGCAGCCCCAAGCAGGGGACCCACTTTGAGCCTCAGCTCTTCCTCCGTTCGGGGGAGGGGTGAGATCAGGTGGCCTGAGGTTTCTGTGATTTCTAAAGTGTTACGATGCTTTGACTAAAGGTTCCTTCATGTCCGGTAGAGCCCCTGAACTCTGATGCCTTTGCCCCTAGGTCTCCTGGCACCTGTACGCTAAGGCTTTGGCGGCCTCCAGGTTGGTGCCCACATAAAGGCTCAGAAAGATCTCTCTCCGGATTAGCAGAAGGAGAAACACAAGACATCCCGAAGGAGTCCTGCTTCCTTTTTCCGGAGGGTTCTCAGGATTCGTCCTCAGGGAGAGCAGCATGGAAGAGAGAAGAAGCAGGAATCTCGGGCCAGTGCCAGGCATGGGGTCCCCTCTCTGGAGTGTGGGCAAGCCTGGCTCTGCTCCCTTTGCACTGCTCTGTCCTTTGCTCCTCTCCCCTCTCCCCTGCCTGCAGAATGGCTGCTTTTCTAGGGGAACCAGGAGATGGGCTCTGGGTTAGGGACCTGTACCCAGTTCTCTCTGCTCTCCTGGCTGCAGCAGCACCCCTCCCCCACAGCGAGCCTTAGCCGAGCCAGCCTCCCGCTTCCCTGCTTCCCAGCGATGACTCATGCCTTCCCTTTGGGGTAAACAACAGGCTGATTGACAGAGTGGAGCTCGAGGCTCTTCCAGCTCAGCAGCTCGCAGTGATGTACAGAAACCGACTCCCCGTGGCCACAGCACCAAGCCCTGGGGCTCTGGACTTGTCTGTGAAAGATGAGAGATGTGTCCTCACATATTTTCTTGACAAACTATGAGAGAGAGAAAGAGCCTAACCCAAGATGTCACTCAGAGACAAGAGTGAAAATAAATACATTTCCCCTTTTCCTTCATTCATAAAGGAAGCCAGTTACAGCTCCAGTCGGGCAGAACTGAGGGCTCCTCCCTCTCTAAACAGGCCAGAATCCCAGCAATTAACAGCGTGGTGGGGGGGGAGGTTTGCGAACCCCATGGAAGCGCCCTTGGCACGGAGTGGGACTATCCCCGAAGCCCAGCGGCCACTGACCGATGGGCACTGCCACCCTTGACTTGACATTCGGTCTCGAGACAGAGACTCTGGGGCTACAACCCCTCCTTTCCTTCTGGTTTGGGCCCTGGGATTTTCACTGAGAGAACAGATGACTCCAGTTTCTACGGGGGGCTTTTCTCGATGGCCCTTCAAAGAGGAGTCTGGCAAAACAATCAAATGCAGCTGGTGAACTTTGATTGGATTCTGATTCTAAAAATAATAATAATAGCTGCAATCAACCATTTCAAAACAACAAGGACACTGGCATGTAGACTGAGTATTAGATGATATTAGGGAATTCAAGTAGCTTTCTTAGTGGGTACTGATAATCTTGTGGTTATGTAGACTGTCTTGATGTCTGTCTTTGTTTTCAGAGATTTCACAAAAATACCTCTGCACGTGCACGTGTGTGGAGGCTAAAGCAACTCCACCTTGGATGCTGATCTGCCATGTTGGCGCCTGATTAACTCCTGTTATGCGGACACGGCTAAGATTCTACTTTATCTACTGTTATGTAAATCCTGCCCTTAGGCAGATTCTCATAGCAGTCTTGTCTTTTCCTGAGGGGTCGACATCAATTGTCTTCCACATTCCTTCCCTAAGGTGTAGAAACCCCAGTCTGGGGGTAGCAGGGCAGGGATCCGCAGGTCATGGCTTCTGTTTGTAAATTCCTATTAAATGTTTCTTTCTGAGAAACTAGATTTGTCAGGCTCTTTCTTCAGCCTCTGGGCTTCCTTGGACTTTGGGGCTAGGTTTGCACAGACCTGCTCACCATGGAACACACGCATGCGCACACACACAGAAATCTCAATAAAGCAAAGATGGAAGATAAATAGCTGTTAAACGAGGACTAGCGGTATGGGTGATCTCTATACTATTTTGTCAACTTTTCTGTGTGTTTGAACTCTTTTCTTATACAACGTGTGAGCCCCAAGCCAACTGTCCCCGGGTCGCGCCTGTGCTGTGCTGCAGAACATTCTGGGTACTTAGCTCTCTGGTGCCTGGAGTGCAGAGAACAGACCCAGACTGTG
Source organism: Propithecus coquereli (assembly GCF_000956105.1). NCBI lineage: Eukaryota > Metazoa > Chordata > Mammalia > Primates > Indriidae > Propithecus > Propithecus coquereli. The sequence goes on from NW_012150875.1 coordinate 1,076,014, forward strand.
GATGAGACAGCAGTGGGTGTCAGCAACATCTCTCGGTGCACACGCAGCGACCTACATGGAGGAGAGGCATGGAGAAGACACACCGTGCCCAGCCTGCCCTCACTAACCAGTGTCGTCTTGTCTCCTCGGTGGTCACCTCCACCAACCAGAAGAGTAGTATCTGGCTGTGCAGCCAAAGAGATTCCATTATGCTCCTCCCCAGGGACATACAGGGGTGTTAACCAAGAGGCCGTGGAAGAGTCTCCTATGTTGATAAGGACTGAGCATAAGAAACTGAGTGGCCACGAACAACCGTGTGGCCAAGAGCAGGCCATGGCTTGTCCCTCATTCTCAGAGTTCTCATCTGCAATGTCACTGCGTCATATCTGAAGAGTCCTTCCCTCCCACAGTGTGTGTTTTTATGAAGGAAGACCTCCGGGCCGCCAGGAGGCTGCAGTCCCAGTAGGTATTACAGCAAAGGGTGCTGGTCTCACTGCCCATGCATATGCAGTAAGACAGAGTGGCAGTACGCGTGTCACTGTCACAGTGGAATCTAGTTTATCTGACAGGCAATCAGTCAGCAGTGTCGGGCCAGCGAGGACCAGTACACTGAATAATGATCGGAGGCCTCGGAACCTCCCAAACGTGACTGCGCTATGCCAAGCGGAGCTTACTGGGCAGCTGGGCTGGAAGTTCACTTGGGAGGCCACAGCGGACCAGACGGGAGAACCGGCAGTGGAGCCTGCAGGCGCGTCCCCTGGCTCCTGGACCAGCTGACAGTACTGGGCTGGGCTCTCGCTTCTTTGTCCTCATCTGTCACATGGAAATCCTGGAGTCCCAGCAGCCCAGCATGGCAACAGCGGGGGATGAACCAAATAATCTCTTGAGGACTCTTTCAGTTTTCAGACTCATGAATTCTCTAGCCTTCAAAATACTGGGTTAATCCACTTTCCTCTGTGATACTCCAATTCGACTGCTCTTGGAAATGCACTGGCTAATGGGGCACATTCTATTACAATGAACCAACACTAGGTTCACTGGGGTATGGTCTCGAGGTTCCTAGCTAGTTTATAAAGCATTCTTTCTATTGGACTTCCTCCTTTTTACCTCTGGATTTGCTTTGACTTCAGAGCTCTTCGACATCAAAAGCTACTCTAAAAAGCACAGGCTGCATCATGCATGACATATGAGGATTATCTTACATTTTCCCACCTTCAGTAAACACATCTTTGTAAAAGGTCTTTTAAGATGACTGTTGGTTTTGGCAGTACTTTTTTTTAGGGTATTAAGACAGTCAGGCTAGGAAAACAAAGAGTAGCCTTGAGAGAGGGACTCTCTTATCCCACGAGGAGAGTCCTCACAGCAACTAGCAATACCTAGTAGGCAACCAGGCAGCCCAGCGGCCGGGAGAACGGACTTCCAGGCTCCAGGAGGAGGTGGCTTCCACGCAGCATGAAGCGTCCAAAGACCACCAGGTACCCAGCCCCAAGGATGGTGATCCATTCCATTCCTGCAAGAAAAACCAACCCAAAGCACAAACCAGAAATGATACCAAAACCCAGCAACTTTGACCATGCCCAAACAGGACCTGGAGGATTGAAGAATGAGTGAAAAGCACAGATGATGTCAATCGGTGGAGGGACACAAATACCACTCCCACGGGCCATCTTAACATAGAAGGAAACATATAAAACCCAGGAGGTGAGAGACACGCAGCGAGCAAGAAACCCTCAGAGGCTCCTGACGCAGCCACCGTGCGACAGCCCCTCGAGGTGTTTCGTAAAGTCAGGTTTCTGGAGGGAAAGCTTGCAGCTATAAAATCCCCGTTTTTAAAATATGTACTTCTTTGAGTTTTGACAAATGCATGCAGCCCTGTAACCACCATCACAGTCAAGACAGAAGGCCTCCATCAGTCCCGGCGTTTCCTGGGCGCCTTGTAGCCACTTTCCTTGGACCTCCCAGCAAGTACTGATCTGTTTTCTGTCCCTAGTCTTGCATATCATAGAAATGCCATCATACAGTGAGGCCCCTTTTGTGTCTGGTATAGAGGCCCCCATGCTATGGCACACATCAGTCATGCCTCGCTTTGCGTCGCCGAGTGATATTCCTCGCATGGACGCACCACAGTCTGTGCATTCACCAGTTAATGTCTCCAGTTTCTGGGAATTATGATGAACATTCACGAACAGGTTTTTGTCTGGAACTAAGTTTCCATTTCACCGGGGTAAATAGGTAGGAGTGGAACGGCTGGGCCACATGACAAGTGCTCAGCTTTACAGGAAAGTGGCAAGTGTTTTCCAAAGTGGCTCTACCACTGCGCGTTCCCGCCAGTGATGGAAGAGAATTCCCGTGGTTCTGCATCCTTCCCAGCTCATGGTAGTATCAGGGGTTTTTCTTGTTTTGTTTTATCTTGTTTTGTTTTAATCTTAGCCATTCTAATAAGTGTGTAGTTGTATCTCATTTTAATTTTTAATTTGCATTTCCTTAATGACTAATGATGTTGAGTATCTTTCCAAAATGTGCTTATTATCTTATCTTTTTTGATTAATGTCTTGTTTAAATCTTTTGCCCATTTTAAACAATGGGCTGTTTTCTTTTATTGTACTATAAACAGTTTTATGTATTCTGGTTACAAGTCCTTTAGCAGACATGGATTTTGCAGATATTTTCTCCCAGTCTGTGGCTTATCTTTTCACCATCTTAATGTCTTTTGAAGGACGTAGTTTTTTTTTTTTTAAATGAAGTCCAATGGCTCAACTTTTTCCTATTATGGCTTGTGTTTTTTGTGTCCTATTTAAGAAATCTTTTCCCAATCCAAAGTCACAAAGAGTTTTTCCTACTTGTTTTTAGAAGTTTTATACTTTGGGGTTTTCCATTCAGGTCTGTAATCCATTTCAAGTTAATTTTGCATGAGGTCTGATCAAGGTGTTTTGGGTTTGGGGTTTTGGCGGGTGGATGTGGACATGCGAGCATTGCAGCAGCATGTGTCGAAAAGCCCATCCTTTCTGCACTCTCTGCTCCCCTGATCTAGGTGTCTACTCTTCTTCCAACCCTGCACACAATCTTGATTGCTGACCTTGAAAGCAAATCTTAAGATCAGGTGACGTTAATCCTCTATTCTTCTTTTTAAAAATAGTTTTGGATATTCCAGGTTCTTTGCTTTTCTAAAACAACAACAAAAATCAGCCTGCTGGGATAAGAACAGGGATCTTTGTTGAATTCCTAGTGCCTTGAACCCTAACTGGCACCTAACAGGTGCTCAGTGAATCTTTTTGAGTGAATGAGTGAGTGGCTAGCACACGGAAGGGACTCAGTCAACATACGCAAGTGACCAGGAGACTAGGAGGGCAGGCGTTCAGAACATCATGCAAGATGGCACACTTACTTTGGAAAATTAGCTGCAGCTTCTTAAAATGCTAAATGTGCATTCACCCCATGACACAGCAATTCCATTCCTTGGTTTTTATGTAGAGAAACAAGAGCATATGTCCACAAAAAGCCTGTGCAAAATATCTGTGGAAGCTTTATGCACATTAGCTCAAAACTAGAAAAAACATGGATGTCCATCAACTCATGAATGGATAATCAGAACGTGACATATTTGTGCAATGGAACACTACTCAGAAGCGATCCACGGAAACCCACTACAAAATGGGTGGATTTCAAAAATATTATGGTGAGCAAAGGAAGACACAAAAAAGTACATGCCATGTGATTCAGTTTAGATGAAGTTCTAGAATAGGTAAAAGCAACCTATGCTGATAGAAATTAGATCAGGGGTTCCCTGGGGAGTGAGAGAAATTTCTGGGATGATGGAAATGTTCCGTGCCTTGGCAAGCCTCCACCACGCTGATTGAATATTATATTTAAGATGTGAACATTTCACTAAGTATAAATTATACCTCGATTTTATAATATTTTAGAAATTAAAGAAAGAAAAGCATAGTAATTTCTTCTCCAAAGGAAGCAGTTCTTGGGCCCGCAGTGTTAAAAGCGAGCAAAGACCGCCCACCCATAAGAGCACCCAGGGCCCGCACCTCAGTTCTTAGCAACAGAAAATCAAGTTGGGATCAGGGTTGAGTCTTCTGGCCTCGGCTCTCTGCTGATACCCAGGTTATCCCCTGCCTGCATCTTCACCGACGCTCTGTTCTCAGCTACAATCTCCTGCCACTGCAGGGAGGCCACAGAAGCAGCAGGAAGGCAACTGTGAAGACACAGGAAGGCGCCGTGGCTCTTGGTGATGGCTGCCCTGCCTCATAGTCTTGGCACCCAGACACGGTCCCCACGCAGTGTTCACACCGAGAGGGGTCACTATGCGGAGCGAGCTCCCCGGGGCCAGTGAGGCCATCCTCTCACATCACCCAGGAGCCTCCCTGGTCACCCTCTCCTCGGTGGGGGATGTACGGAGAGCATGTGGTTTCCAGAAGGTGCCCCCTGGAGCCTCCTCACCCAGCTCCAAGTATGAGCAGAGCCACAGACAGCGAGCTTTGGGTTCTAAGGTGGATGCCATTGTCACCCTGCCAACCCCTGGAAGACCTCGGTTGGGTGAAACGTATACTCTGCCCAGTAGAGACTTGGCCATCTTCTCGGTGCTGTGTCCCCATGCTCAGGACGGTGCTTGGGTAGATAGTTTGGGTCCATTCAGGAGTGAATGAATTAAAAAAAATGGAGTTTGCATGTGACAGAATTGAGGGAAAAGTCAAGAATTGGACGAAGGAAATGAAAATTTTGACTATTTCCACCATTCATCGTTCCATTTTCCCCTATATAACTCAGTCTGTCTTCAAGAAGATGGATACCTTCTAGATTAACTGAGAAGAACACAGAGAATGCTTCCATTTGGATGGGTAAACACCAACTCCCAAAATCCAAATTTCGGAAGACCTTTATTTGAGACAACATGTGGAAATCTTATTTGCAAATCAGCCATCCACCTTTTATTTAGTATCTTACTAAATCTCTGGCTTTTAAATCATCTATTGAAAGTCCTACCTCCCTTCACCCCGTCGGGATAATGCTTATGAATTAAAATTCTCTCCGACGCAAGCTTTTTTTAATTAGATGGAGACCTTGGAACCTGGTAACCATATTTCTTCGCTAAGTACTGTCTCGGTGATTACAAGAAGATGAAATGGAGAAATATCGGAAAGAAGATTGGCAAAGTGGGGAGGCTGAAATGGCACTTGGCATGGCCTAAGTTCTCAATTGCCTGCCCAATCTGAAGTTCCCGAACTGAAGAGGCTCTCGGGCACCCTCAGTACTCACGGAGTAACAGATTGGCATCCGGCTCCTTGGCCAAGTCTGGCAGATACAACCACTTAATGAGATTTGAATGTATTTCTGTACTTGTGGTTCTCCATGGGTAATCTGTAAAAGAAGGAGCAATTTTCTTTTTGTCTTCATTATTTTTCTAAAGATCATTGAGCCTATGTTCTGTTAATGCTTCTTTCAAATTATGTGGAATGACTAAGATGTCGGATAAGATTTCAGGGTCAAGGGAAGGACTTTCTTTTAAAAAGTTGTGAGGATGCTGGAAACTTCTTCCCCAAACCCGACCACTGGCTTGTCTGGGCGACCCCAGCTGTGCCTCATGGCATTTGGAGTATCTCGTGGAGAGAACCGCCCAGCTGGCCCTTGATCCTGGAGATCAGTGGGTCAGCGTGACCGACAGGTGGCAAACCCAGGCCGCTTCTCCACCCTGGGAGGGGGCGGGGGGCTGGGTAAGGCAGGGAAGAGAGAAGCCAAGCGGAAGGGCTGGGCGGGGAGAAGGTGGCAGGTGAGATGCGGCTGTGCGCAGAAGGCAGGGGAGGAGGAGACAGGGGACGAGAGACGGAAAACAGAGGGGAGGGCTGGTCTCGACAGTGACATCGAGGAACACGTGGAGGGGAGGGAAGAAGGCAAAGGAGGCTCAGGAACAGCAGACAAGGAGAGGGACAGAGAGAGGAGAGAGAGGAGAGAGAGGAGGGGGAGAAGGAGAAAGAAGAAGGAGAGGAAGAGGAAAAAGAGGAGGAGGAAGAAGAGGAGGAAAGAAGAGACATGGAAACCAAAGGAATTCCATAGAGAAAACCTACTGAAGAGGGGGAGACATTTTCGGGAAAACCCACTAACAAACAGAAAAATGTGTGCAGGGAACGGTCCCTAAGAACAGAATAGCGGTTTCGAATCCGGCTCCGGGTCAGGTTTTTGAATCTTCACTGTGCTTCGATGAGACAATTGAGGGCAAGACCACCCAGACCAAAGTCTCCCACTGAGCTCTCTTTGGCCTGTGCTGCAGGAGCTGTTTGTCCTCAGTCACCAGGGAGCGGGTCACCCCGCCGCAGCCTGCGCTCCTTTCCTTGGCACCTCAGCTCCCTGGTCTGCCTGACTTAACCTGGCAGAACTGCTGTGGGCGAGAGGCGGGATGCTTGGAAAGCTGAGGTCCCGAGTGCAGGGAGCATTGCTCTTCCTGTTGCCTGCTCTTTTCATTTGCATTTGCATTTTAGGGCAGAGTTGGGCCAACCCTCCCTTTTGATTCCGTTCTCAGACGTGTCCATACCGGTCACTTACTCCCTAGAACAAGGCCACCCGGAGGTTGGGTCAAATTATTGCTGAGGTCCTATAATTCCTCAGTACAGCGCTCCTCCTATAAAGAGAAATGGAGGCGCAGGAACCCTAGTTCCTCTGCCCAAGGACACCCAACATATCTATGGCAATGTCAGCATTTGTCAAAACTGGGCGTCTCCGAAGAGTTGGAGCGGGTGGGTTGTTTGTCGCCAGGGGGCAGCCCCAGGCACAGGAGATACTGAAAGACCATGAGGCTGACAGGAAAACCACAGTGTCTGGGACAGGCCTTGGCAATTGCTTTTTCTCTGCTGAAGATTCAGCAAATAAATCAAGCAGGCGACATGGACGAGGGAGTGGAAATCTGTGCGCTGCCCTGTGGCACTGGGAGCGGCCACAGAGCACGGCTGAAGCGCAGGATGGAAGACGCTAGACAAACGTCCACCGGCTTCAGCAAGCGAGAGTCAAGGGGGAGAAACGGCAGCCCTGGGCCCTGGGGAGGGAAGATTGCTGGGATTTGGGGAGGGTGGGGAGCTGGGTTTGTTAATTTGTTTTTGCTTTATTGCTTTTAGAAAGCACCCCCATAGCCCAGAAATTCATTACAACCTTTGATGTATTAGCAAATTGGATAAATAACAAGACCCAATTTGTTAAAGACTGCCGAGAGGGACGAGGAGGCAGAATCTGTCACCCACAAGGTGGTAAGCAGACAGGGTCACCGTCTGCAGTGAGCACTGTGGTTCTCAGGGGCCTGAGATTTAAGCAGAAAGGAAGGCAGGGCAGAGCCTGTTAGAGAGACCCTGGCTTTGGCGGCGCAGCCAAGACGGGGCATTTGGACACCAATGGCGCGATAGCCAGGATGGATGGGGACGCTGCGCCTCACTGGGCGTCTCGGGAAGATGCTGGGGAACCAACTCACTATTTTGAAAACTGGTAAATGAAGAAAAAAAAAAGCAAGCATTAATCCTGCATTTTTAAAGTAAGAACTGTATATCAGGAAAATTACATAGTTGATGAGGGGAAGTTTCTCTTTACAGAAGTCTTTGAGTTAATAAATAAAGAAGACATGATAGAACTAGAATATCACCATTTTAAATGAAACCATGGGGATGCAATCAGCAAAACGCAGACTGTGAAAAACTCTACGGCATCTGATCAGATTCCTTCAACCGATAAATTGCAGGCAGAGAGTAGCTACAGAGGAAGACGCAGAAAATATGTCAACCAAGCAGCCATGTGTAGACCTCATTTGGGTCTTGAATTGAGCCCATCAGAAAAATCTGGACGCAGATTCTCTATCTGACATGGAGGAAATGTTAATCTGTTAGGTGTGATCATGGCATCATTTACGTTTCTTGAAGGGTCTGTATCTCTTAGAGATAGACACAGACATGTTCACGATGTTTGGCATTTCCTTCCAAATAACTCGTGGGCAGGGACAAGAGTGAGGGGTACATGGAGGCTAATGGTACCGTTCTCTCTACTATGTGTGTTTGGTATTTTCCATATTAAAAAAAAAAAAGCAATTGACAATCCAGGAAGTGAAGCCCACGCAGGGATATCACCTCAAGGCCAAACTTGTCAAATCCTTAGTTGATGAAATACTGCATAGCGCTGCGCCGCCCGTCGTCAAGATGTGCTCGAGCGACGGTGTCAGTGATGGCGCGGGGGAGGGTTCTGGCAGCTGGTTCCGAAGCCCGTGGCCTCTCTGGCTCTGGGACCTGATCATCTCCAAGGCCACGGGGGCCCACATGGGAGCCGGCTCTGCCAAGCAAAGCAGCCCCTGGCTCCACGCTGCCCGGAATGGGAGCCTCGTCTTGCCGGGGCTGTGCATTAGGTAAACGGGTGAAACGTGCACCCATCCTCGTTCTCCCTGATGCCTCAACACAGTTGTGGTTTGGATGATGAAGACCATTCACCCTCCCAGCCAGCACACCCACCTCCAGGAGAAAGTGCTTGTTTCAGTGACTGCTGTAAAACCTGGGCTGTCAGTGGGCGAAATAATTTTCTGAATGTTTCCCAAACATTTCCTTTCATTTCTTCCTATCAGAGATGCTCTCCACAAATACCAAGGTATTGATTTTCCAATTGATCGAGGTGGAGAATGTTTCATACAGTTATGACTCCTGACAAGCAGGGAATAAAAAGCCAATCATAATGAGTTCATTTACTTGGCTTGATTATATTACTTTATAACACAATATGTCCACGAACACACCCTCTCAAGGACGTCTCTTCTAGGCTGCCAGCTCTTAATAACGCTGCCGACTAATGCTGAAATCCATCTTGCTGCGTGATGTGTGCATTTAAAATCATCCTTAGTGGGCTTCCCCACCCCCCAGTGTCGTAGCCACGTTATGGAATCTTCCCTACACCCAGGAAGACTCTACCGATAGAGTGAGAATGACTCAGATTTGGGGATGGGGTTGATAGAGGGTGCTTGTTGACGAACAACGGAGGGGGAGGATGCAGTGAAAGCCTAATTGTTGGTTATAAATATGCTGCAGTTTCCCTATTGATTATACGACACCCAAATGAAAAGGATTACCTTATTAGATCATATTTAGGCATGAGTATGCCCTGAGTGCTTGACTTGGGCCACTTGCAAGAGACTAATTATTTGAGATGAAGAGCGAGGTCTGTTCGGCACCGCAGACGGGCCGCGTGCGCCCCTGCTCCTACGCAGATGCCGCCCGACTCTCTGCTGCCCTTCATGAACCTCATAGAGCATCTCTGTTCTGCCCATTCCCCCGCGGCTGCCGGAGACCTCCCCTGCGTCCTCTCAGAAATGGGGAGAGGGCCTAAATGGGACTTCTGTTTGAGGACTTGGATGTCTGTCAATCCTTTTCCATAAGCTTTTTGGGGCAAGGTATGGAGTCGAATGGTAACCAACAGAGGCTGACACGTCTTTAAATGAAATGTCTTACAATGAACACCCCGCTCTGCAGAACTCCCAGGAAATGATTCACGGAGGCTGCCCAAGTGACTCAGGGAACAGACGAGCATCTGCCCCGGGAGTGCCACAAAGCCTTTTTGTTCATCTTCTCGGGTAACTTGTTAAAAAATGGATTCTGCTCTTCCCCAACTTCTATCCAGTGTGTATAGAACATGAGTTCCCGCTTCCTTGATGAGTGAGGTCAGCCTTTCCCTCGCCTTCCAGGGCTCAGCCCGACGTGGTCACAGGGCGTATACCCCGTGGTCTGCACACCTCTCACGATGAGGACGGCTCCGGAGCAGGGCACGGCCTTGCCACTTTCTATGTGGCCATGGCTGGGGGCCCTGAGGCCCCTGGGCCTTGAAGTCCTCACCTGGGAAGGGCCGTTTCTTGTAGGGCCAGAGCGAGAACTCAGTGGGCCAGTGCGGTGGCTCAAAACAGCGAGAGTGCATCGGCTGCCTTGGGCGGGCGCTGGGCTTCCGGGCACACAGACCCAGCTGCCCTTCATCACCGTCATCATCGTCATCCCAATCTCTTGCATCAGAGCTCGCTGGCCAGCCACTTTTGCTCCCTGCGTGCTTAGACTGGGGTTCCTAGAGTCTCCTGCCATTTGCTGTTTAATTCTTCTTTGTTCTAGACCCGAGGCTGGCACCATGCACCCGACTGGAGCAAGGGTGGTACCTGTCCCCATTCTCTCCTTTGCACCTTCCTCCCTCCTTTGCTCAGGGATGAGGACTTCCCTACATGTGACCTGCTGAGATGAGATGTCCCACCAGCCAAGGAGCAACCCCAAGATGGGGTCTCATTCCAGCCCGCCGGTCCTTCTCTGTGTGACCTTGGACTAGTGATTGCATGTCCCAGAGCCTCAGTATCCTCCTCTGGAAAATGGAGCTACAACGCTTAAGCCACAGGGTTGAATCAAAAGAGTTAGGATCAAAAGAGATAATCCCTCGTGGACTCCCAGCACTTGGAAGGGGCTCCAGAGGGGAGCAATTCGTCTCCCCGTTCGTGCAGGCGAGGCGCAACCAGGCTTCGATTTTGGCTGAGTTGTTTAATTTTCACTTCTGCTAACAGCCTGCCTTTAATGTCACCTCTCTCCTTATTCATTTCTGGCTTTCCGAGCTGCCACCGAAACCTCTCTAGGCAAAACAGTAAAAGTGAATGATAAGTCGGAGCCAGGTTCATTCTCAGTAATATATAACGTGGCCACTAAAGCAATTACTTAATGTAACGCTCCCTGGGAAGGGAAGGGGTCTGGGCTCACTGTGGGTGCCTACCACATGCCAGGCCCCCGGCTGGGCACTCCGTCTCCCCCAGTCCTCCCTGGTGCGCGGTTGCAGAGGACTGTGCTTCTCTGATAGCCCCATCTGTCTGCACCCACTAATTGCGGGCCATTATTCCATCCCCACCTTCAGACAAGGCAACACTTTGCAGTTGCATTTCCTTAATGCTCCAAGCCACTGTGCCAGGGCCATGGGCTGCAGACAGAGGACAGAATCTCAGGCAAGCTCAGCCAGTGGGCGCAGGTCCTTCCAGAGCTCCCTGCAACGGAGCATCTGCTTCTCCGCCCCCATCATCCAACCCCGAGAGAGTGAGGGCTCTGTTCCCACCATGTTCTCTTTCACGCACCGTCCGCAGGCCAGGGGGCAAAAGGTAGGTCCCCCTGGGGGCCCTATTCCCTGATACCCTCCTACCTCTGCCCCCCCATGTCTCCCTGACCTCCCTGTACCCAACACCACCCCAGCCCCCTCTATTCCTTCTCCAGGCTCCGGCCTTGCCCGCAGCTCTGCCGGGTTACAGGCATCTCTGTTCACTTGCGCCTGTCTATTCCTGCAGAATCTCATCTGTGGGATGAAATGCGGAATCTTAGATGGGTCCTTCACGCCCCTCCCCGCCAGGGCCTCGATTTTCTCCTTTTTAAAATGGCAAAGATTGCACTAGATGGTTTTTCCCAGATGGCTGTGTTTGAATGTTCACTCAGCAATTCTTCTTAGAGAAGGTTCTACTGAGGCAGGCTCTGGAGAGGTCCAGACTCAATCCCGGCCTCCCCCAGGGAGCCCCAGTCCGGCTGGGGAGAGGCTCTGGTTGGGAACAGAGCTCACCTCCGGGCAGTCTGGAGAGCAGGCAGGGCATGATGCCCCTCGGTGGGCACATCATCCTGCAGAGTACTGCCTCGCACCCCCGGGCAGGAGAAGCGCAGGGTGGGTAGGGCTGAAATTTAGAATAGGGAAGGGATACCACCTGCAGGATATAAAACAGGGAACTCATCAAAGAAAGCTGCAAGGAAAATGTTGAAGTCTGTGGGGTGCCTTAGCTTGGATTTTATTCCCTGCGATCAGAGCATTTCAAATTAGGGTGAAATAGGAGTTAAAATGCGCTCGCTGGACCCTCGATTATGAGGTCAGCACTGCGCAAAAGAAAGGGGAAGGGGCCACGAAACCTGACTCTGAGCCTCCCAGACCTCAGCACCTGCCCTTCCGAAAGGCCACGACCTCCTGCCACAGGAGCCTGAGGATCACCAAGGACACGAGATTCGTGCTGTGTATTTCCAGAATGTGCCACAGAAACACTTGAGTTCCATTAACTATTTCTAGAAGCTTCAGAAAACCAGCGGTCAGCTTGTCAACCACCGAGCCCCAATCACTCATTTCCCGCTCTGAGGAGAAGAGAAAGCCTTTAACTGGCTGCTAATGCGCCTGGTGCTTGCGTGGGGTCCAGTTTCTCATTAGAAACAACACGAAGACCTCTGTGTTTAAGAGGAAGGCAGAACAAAGTGGGGATAACGAGGGAGTCATTTTTTCTTTTTTTAAAGAATACAGTTTTCCGGTAATACTAAATACCTGTAGCAAAGCCCTTCCAGCCCCAGGCCAGGCTGCCCCTCCTCTCCGCTCCCTCCGTTGTCTATGTGACCCTCCGTCGTAACACAGTTCTCCCCACCTTCCAAATACCTGGCGACATTCCTGCTGCCCCTCTCGACCGGGGTTGGACAACTGTTTCTGCAAAGGGGCGCACAGTGAGTTCTTAGGATTTGCGGGCCGCACGGCTGCTCTCTGCTGCACTACCCAAGTCCACCGCAGTGGCCTGAGGCAGCCTGGACAAGAAGCGGATGGCTTTACCGCCGAAAGCAGGAGTGTTGGGATTGGCCCAGGAGCCACGGTTTGCTGACCCCTGTCTTAGGTCAAGTTCCTTCGAGGGAGAGAGACCAGTTGTCTCCCTTTGTCACCTCAGTGCTTACCCCAGTGTTTGGCACAGACAAGGCCCTCACCAAATGCTCAGTGATGAATAATAAACAAACAAACTGCCCACGAGGAGTTTAAGTTTAACCACTGCGCAGGAGAAGTCTCTCTACATTTGCTGTTCTTAATAGTGGAGAAGGATTCGAACTTGATAAAAGGGAAGGAATCGGCATGTGTTAAGCAGTCAGCATACATCAGGCGCTGTGCTGCATGGGCCGCCTTTCTTTTTTTGTTTTCATCCCAACCACAGCTGAATCAAACTCGCTCATGCTCCTGAAATCACGTGTAAGCGGTTGATTCCCCAAGTGAGGAAAACAGGCCCCAGAAATCTCTGTCATTCTTTGTTTGTAAACTCTGCTTTCCCCAAAATTGCCACGGCGACCGTCAACCCAGCCTCTGTCAGAATCATCATGGAATTCTGAATCTGCAGGTCCAACTGACGTGAACTGGCTCCCATCTGTGCCAGGAATGACAGCGCGGTGCTCAGGCGGGTGTGGGGAGGCGGCGGGATGAGCGTGCGTCCACCCACCTCTGGGACCGTGGCCTGCCCCTTTTTGCATGCCCCTGACATAAAATGGGAGGAGAATGTGTGTGGAATCAGGTCAACAGTCTTGATTAATTTTTTTAAATGAATCAACTGCTTTCCTGAGAGCCCAGGATTCTTGGAAACACTCGGAGGAACCCCATGGGGGATTTCTGGGGGAGGTGGCATCTCCGACCTGCTGGTGCCTCCCCCAGCCTTCCATCCTCCTCCTGCCTCCTTGGCTCATCCTGCCAGGCTACTTGCTCTGTCTGCAAAGTTCTGAGTTGCCTCCTTCCCTCTGTCTAGACAACAAAGGCAGGGTGCCCTTAGGCATTTAAACACAGGAAATAGAGTGTCAATTTGCCAGCCCATTTTATCAAAATCTGTAAGCGAAATGGGTTCAAGCCACCAGGAAACATGGGCAGGAGACACAGTCACTGACTTGGTCATTAAAAAAAAAAAAAATAGCTTGACTTGGTTGATCCTGCACTGCTGGGAATTATGTTTGCGATTTTCTCATATTCTCAGGGCACAATTGACTCCAGAAATCAAACTAGAAGAATGCATTTTCCTTCTCAATTTAGCTCTTACCTCTTCCGAAGTTTTCAAATTATAACCTTAAGCCTGAGAGAGAGAGAGAGAGACTCCGCTGTAATGAAAGTATTCATCCCCATTGGATTTATTTAAACAGCAAACTGCCTAATAGATTTTTAATATTTTGTTCATTTATTGTGTTAACTAGATAATGCATGCACATGGTTAAAAAGCCATTCAGAAGTATAAAAGGGTAAACAGTGAAAAGTGACTCTCCTTCCCACTTTTTTCTCCCTCTCCCAAGGCAAGCACCATTGCAGTTTTCTTCTGTATTCTTCCAAAGGTATGCTTTGTCTGTAAAAGCACATGTACCTGCATCTTTTTCTTAAACAAATGGTAGTCCATTCCATACACGGTGTTCTGCACTTTGCTTTCTTCGCTTGACCATATATCTTGAAGCTTATTTCATATCAGTATGTATAGAGCTGCCTCATTCTTTTTAACAGCTGCATAGCATTGTGGGGCAGAGACAGACCATAATTTGTTCAACCAGTCTCCTAGTGATGGGCATTGGTTCCCTGCTGGAGTTTCTTCAAGAATGAGATTAACACTTGATGAGCAGGAGCATGGTAACTGAGCAAGGTGAGTCCTCGCTGGTGCACAAAGGCACGCGGGGGACACAACTCCGTGCAGAAGGAATCTCACGGGAAAGGAGAGACCCCCGCGTGCGGCAGGAGGTGCGCCGCCGTCCCACCTTCGTGCTGCTGGGGGATGTAGACCACGAGCATGCGTGCTGGCACAGTCAGGAGCTGGGGCCTGCGGTGCGCGGCAGCGGGAGCTCGGTCCCCGCACAGTCAGCCCCCTCCACGGAAAACCTTCGCCCCTTCGCCTCGCCCAGCGAGTTCACCCACCGGGGCTCAGACGGCCTCGGAAGAGAATTTTCTCTCCAGGTTTTCTCCCACCCTGCAGCAGGGATCATTGAGCGGGACATGTTTCCGAGCACATCGTCTCAGGGATCAGAGTGGGAGAAAGAGCACGCCGCTCTCCCGGGAGACCCCGCCGCGTGTCACTCGCTCGTTCCCATTTTCTTTACGGCTTCCAACTCCCGCCTCGGATGTGAACAGAGCAGGGTAAAAACCAAAACAAACATCACGATGTGGACCAAAAAAGAATACTTTACAATCCCCGGGGGTGGGCGGGAGAAGAAACAAACTGTGGGATTGCGTGTGCTTCTTCATGTCAGGTGGTAGGATTGCCCTACGGGTTGATCAGAAAAACAGATTCAGGCATTAAGAAGACCGCAGACTCCTGTTTAATTTTTCTTAGCGAGAAAATGAATTGCTTTGGCAACGTCCCACCTTTTAAAATAAGGATTCTGCGAAATACTCTGACATATTAGTGACTCAGTCTAAAAATTAAGAAACCTTTAAAACCCACGTTCACAGCCGGCGTTTTAATTTAGTTAAAGCACAGAATGGTGAAAAAGAAAAGAAAGCAAATCCTTAGGCACATAGAACATTCATTAAGCAGACGCTCTGCACCTGAGCAGCTCCCGAGCCGCGCGGTAAACGGGTCCCAGCAAAAGCAAAGTGCCGGCTCAGCAGCGGACAGGTTCGTTTCCGCAGCTGCTGCGAAAGGAAGGCCCCTGTCCTCCCTGCCCATCCTGCACAGACGCACAAGGTTCTCACTTTCCCCAGCAACGTCGAAAGAACACCTACAAACGGATGACTCGGCGAATGGAAAGAAAATCTAATTCCTGGCTCCTGAGCTGAGCCCATTCTCTGAGTCTATTAGCAGAATCTCCAAATGCTACCCCAGGGACAGCAGTACCTGTCAGGTGTGCCTTTCCGTTGAATAGGAATATTACGCAGGCTGGTGGTCTTCAGAAAGTCTTCATTAAAGTAATGAGTTGAAGGATGCATGCTAGCAGAAAAACAGCAGGCAGCAGAATCTCGGCAAACAGCTCCGCCGTGTCAGATTGCTCCAGGCCCACGGTGCGTGACCTGGAACAGGGCGAAGGAGAGTCTTGAAGGTCAAGAATCGGGCTTCTCCCTGGGTTCTGCCAGCGGAGATGCCTGTCCCTTCTCCAGATAATCAAATGCCGAGGGTTCTTTGCCAGGTGAACTCATCTCAGAGAACCATCTAGAACACATGCTTTTGGTGTAAACTTGGAAGCACAGACGAAAGCAAGTGTCGTGAGCTTCGTGCAGGATTTGGTGCGAGTCTCCCCAGATGGGAGTGAGAGCGCCAGGGGCTTCAGTCGGTGGACTTGGGGACCCCCACATGGCAGGATTGGCCTGGCAGCAAGGTCCTTATGGGTTCATTGACGTCCTCCCCTGCCCTGGGCTTTGGAGCTACAATCTTGAAGCCTTGGAGCTCTAAGAGGCATCTCCACACACCCCTCCTACCCGTGGCCTCCTGTCGCTCGTGACCCCGCCCATGGGTGAAAAGGCCACAATAAATTCTGTGGGACTTTGTCATGAATGCCAATGGCCCTCCACCTCTCCGAGCTGTCATTCCCAGTGCCAGGACCAAAACACACAAAGCCAGGGCTGTCCCCTGCCCCTCACGTGACCAGGTACCATCTGGGAGGTCTCCATCCGAAGCCCACCAGCAAAGCAACAGAGTCTCCACCTTGAAGAGGAGAAGCTGGGAGGTGGGGGAGGGGTGCAAGTAACTATAAACCGACAAGGTTGTTTGCCCTCGGCCTCGGTAGGCAAAGACCGAGCCAGGCTTTGCCCCAGAACCTCCTTCTCCTCCCCTTAAAAGATGAACCCAAGTTCATATGCCAAAGTTGGACATACAACAGAAAGGCTCTGCCTTCCCCTGGGGTCTTCTCTGTGGCCGTGCTGTCCCCCAGGGCGCTATTACTGCTGCCAAGGGGGCCACCTGAGGCTCCCTCTTCCCTAGTGTCACCTCTGAGGTTATGAGATGCCCCAAACATTCGTCAAAAACTCCTATGCTCCTGCATCCATTCATATATCTAAAGACCTCAAGAAGGGGTCTCCCTTTCCAGGCCCCAGGCCTCTGCTGAGGGAGTGTCCGCAAGCTCAGCCCCCTCCCCCAGAGGCAGCTACACCTGTGAGGCTAACCGTGGTGGTCAGCTGGTCAGCGTCGCTACAGAGCTGTGCCTCAGGGCAAAGTGGCCCAAGACTGAGACACTGCTTCGCCCCGAGCCTGTGCCCTCCGATTCTGTGGGTGTGTCCTGCAAACAGAAGGACGTAGACACCGCCCAAGACTGCACCAAGCAACGGCAGCAGGACAGAGGGACGTCCCAAGGTCTCTGCTGCACAGGTGGGCTCAGCGTTCAGGGGTTCTGTCCTCAGGGTGCCGAGAGGTCAGCTCCATGATGATGCTCAGACCTGCCCGCCCAGGGCCTGGCAAGAGAAGCCTAAGCAGGATTCGGCCCTGCCAGCCACCCACAGCCTCTCTCAGAACAGAAACTGCATCCTTTGAGTCTCGCCTGAGATTGCCTTTGGGCCCGATGGCCCTTTTGCCATCGTGGCAGCCATGAGGGGCTTTGCAGCCTCCCCTAGGGCCTGGCAGCCAGTAGGTTCTTGGGAGATATTTCCACAGTGAGTAAACGAGACAGGAGCCCCTACCCCAGGAACCCAGTGCAGCTGTAGAAAGCCCCTCTTAAGCAAGCCATGCTACTCAATCATCCAGGAAGTCTTTAGTAGGTGCCTCTTGTATGCCCAGCCCACTATGGGCATATAGCCCGCATGGCACTGCAGAGCGTGCTAGAGAGCTGGAGGCGTGAGCTCTGTCCTCCAGGGAATCCAAATGTCATTAGACAGGGACCGCCCAAAGAAATTCCTGGGGGCCAAGTGAGAGGGCATATGATGTTGGGGGTGTCCGCTGCTTGGAACCTCCCATCTCGTTCCTGGCAAGGGGAGGATGGAGCAATGGGAACACGGGCCACCCTCACTTCTTGGGGTCATCACAGCCACTCTTGCAAAGAAAAGTCTATGGCGGAGATTTTCAGCCACAGGCAATTTAGCCCCCCAGGGGGACATGGGGCAAGTCTGGAGATATTTTTACTGTTCATTACTGGGGGATAGGGTGGAGGTAGGAAGTGCCACTGGCATCTGGTGGGTAGAGCCCAGGCATGCTGCTGAACATCCTGCCGTGCATGAGACAGGCCCCCCAGCCCCCAATTATCCAGCCCCGAACGCCAGCCGCACCGAGGTTGAGAAACCCTGCTCCTGCGCCAGTTAGGAGCACGGGTTTTAGGTCAGCCAGATCTGATTGCATGCGGGCCGGATACTCCACTGCTGTGATCCTCGTCCCCTCATCAGTGAGACGCGACAACGCCAGCCCCTGTTTATGAGGCTCACGTCATCCTCTGAGAATGGCAGCGCCCGGCTCTTGCATTTAAATGGTTTTTGTTCTCATGGTTATTATAAACCTAAAAATTGCCAAACTAGGACAGAAACTGATGAGCTTTGCCCCCCAACCCAGGTTTTTCTGGCCCGAGGAACACTTCCCAAGAGAGCATGAGGCAGGACTT
Organism: Propithecus coquereli; assembly: GCF_000956105.1. Taxonomy (NCBI): domain Eukaryota; kingdom Metazoa; phylum Chordata; class Mammalia; order Primates; family Indriidae; genus Propithecus; species Propithecus coquereli. Next base: position 1,094,271 of record NW_012150875.1, read on the forward strand.
GGCTCATCTTGTGACCTGCCTTGGTGCTCCCAAATGTGCCCAGCCAACCCTCAGGACCCTGTGACACCGACTACTGGCCCCACCTCTTGGGAATGAGATGCGCCGAGAGGCAGGGCTGAAGGCTGACTGCCCCTCTGGAAGACGCATGTCCATCCCCTCTCACTTCTACTGTTTTCTCAAGGATTAGGGTTTTCAGCAGCAAGGCTGGGGCCCGGACAGTCTGGATCTGGGGGCCTCCATCAGGGCACCGTGGGGCTCTTGCCTGAGGTCGTAAGTCGTACTCTATCCCGGCACAAGGAAAGCTGCTGAGCCCAGCCCGAGCTTTGCCCCTGCAAACTGCCGTGGGAGAAGGGCATCTCCTGGCAGAGAAGGAACAGCTGCCTAGAGGCTGGGGGAGAGTCTGCAAATTGTAGCCCCAGTGGCACTCCCAGGATGCCTGACATGGGACCCGGAGGCCAGCCTGGCAAGACAGAGCCAGCAGAGAAGGCTAGTTTGGGTTAACTCCCTGGTGACAATTTGTGCAAAAGCCATGAGAGACTCGAGGCACGTGGTGTCTCGCTGTAAGCAGAGCCGTAGTTTCCGAGGAGCCTGTTTCAGCCCCCGAGTCTCCTGCATGTCTTCTCCTTCCCTTCCTTCCCGCGCCTGACCGTGGTCTGACCAGCCGCGTGGCAGTGGCCTCGCTCAGCGCTTGCTGCCTCCCGCCTGACCCTCATCTCACCTAGTCTTCTAGAAGAACGGTCCCGGGGTGCACCAGCAACCCCACCCTCAGCAACAAGCACCACAGACACATCAGCAGCCCCCAGCGGCCTCTGTGGCCCAGACGCGGTGCTCGTGCTCTCTGGCCACTGCCAGGTTTCACGTGCCCAACCACACAGGGGCCACGACATGCCGTGTGTACGACCGTGAACAGAAGCAACCCCCGTTCGTGCATCTGTGCCACATGCGGCCTGGGAGCTGTATAATACCAGCTGTGATAGGGAAAGACATGAGAGGATCGTGCACGCACACAAATGTAAAATTACAGCTGTGAGCGGAACTGTGACAGGAGGCACGCAGTGATGACAGAGCCCCAAGCTGGCAGAGTAGGCAGAGGGGCCACGGGAGACTTCCCGGAAAAGGGGAAGACTGAGTGGCAGGAAGGAATAATGGGGGCTTACTGAGTCAAGAGGGGGCCAGAAATGAGCCTGGCGGAGCTTGACTCCCAGCAAGGGGGATTTGAGGAGGAAGCCCCAGGGTCTGGAGCCCAGAAAGCAAGGGGAAGTGTGATATGATTCAGGACAGGACCGGGAGGTCATATGGAGAGCAACGGAGGCCATGCAGAGCACGTCGGTCTTTATCCTAAGAGCAATGGGGAGCCATTGAAGGCTTTAGGTAGAGGAAGGCCAAGGTTAGATTGACTGAAAGGAACGTTCCTAGCTGCTGTGCTAGAGGGGATAAGAGTATGTGGACAGCTCAGTGGGGGGAGGGGGCAGAGGTGCAGGGAAAATTGGGGGATGTGTGTACTGGGAACATGAGGTGAGTGGAGACAGAAATGGGTGATTCCTGAGACATTAAGGACAACGCAAAAGCGGAAGTACCCTTATGGTGGCTCAGATACAGGGCGAGGCTCGGGGGGAACCTGCTTGCCGATTCTGGGTGGATGGAGATACCGTTCGCCACGGCAGGCGGTTAGGGAAGGACACCAGCTTTAGGGGAGAAATCTCCACTCTAGTTTGGGGCAGGTGAGGTCTGAGGGCCACTAGGCATCCGAGTCACCCTCCGTGTGAGCCTACACTCCTTTCTAGCTGAGAGCTGCTCACTTCACTCCGAAATCCGCCTACTTCCCCGGGGATACTTCCCCGACCAGGAAGGAACTTTCCACCCCCCACCCCTGTGGAGACCCAACCCATCCTTCAAGCCAAGCTCTTCCTCCAGGAAGTCCTGCTGGATAAACCAGCTTTCGCCCACACCCCCAATGGGGGCAGACCCAGAGACACCGGCTACCAGCCGCGGGGACCGAAGCCTGCAGAAAGTGCCACCGTGCCTCTCCTTGCCTGCACGCCAGTTATTCGCATGCACAGCTTTGCACCCTGCCTGGAGGACAGAAACCCCGCCTTGTCGGCTTTGTAGGCTCTGCAACCCCGAGCCCGGGGGTCTCACACTGAGCCGCCAGCCAGCGCCCCTGTTGAACCACAGCCTCCCTCCGAGGCCTGGAGGTTCGCAGCCGCATTTACATCTCGGTATATGCATTCCAAACAGGCTGCGGGAGGTGTCTGCTAAAACACCATTCCATCTTGAGCTCAGAGTCGAGGTCGAGCAAATGGAGCTGTGCAGAAAATGCTCTTTAAAATGCATTACGTGCGTGAGTTTAAAGAGACGCCTGCTGCTCAGTGAATTTCAAAAAGGAGCAAGCGGGTGATGAACGACCTCAGGTTGTTACCAGGCTAAGGAACAAGGAGCTCTGTCTGTCTGCCGGTAAATAAAGTGTGGACATATATCACCTACGGGGCTCTGCCGGAGGGACACTCTTAAACCTGTTGGACGGGAAAGCGCCGTTCCCAGCCCGGCAGAATACCACACAATAAGGCTCTTATTTGGATAAAACGTGAAGAGAGCCACAGCTGGGGGAAGGGAGCCCCCATATCCATCGTGGGGAGAGGGGGCAGGCTCACAGTCCTTCTTGGACGTGCTTGAGTGTGCAGGTGGCTCCTATGCAGACAGGAAACATCTGGGACGTGGCCTCAAGGCATGGACAAACAGGTGTGACTGTTGTTGTTGTGTTTTGTTTTTTTTTTAAATTAATCCAGCAGATTCTATTTTTGAACTTTTCCATCCTGAGCAATGCTAGGAGACAGGTCTAAGGCAGTTTTATCCTAGCCTGGCTTAGTGGGGAAAGAAATTAGTCGAGTTCACCTATGGCATATTAATTACATCCCTCTGTTTTGTCTCCTCCTAGAGCTAGCTGTGAAATGAACAACGGATGGAGCTATTAGCAAGCCGTTGTCAAACATGACGGCGTCCGGCACTGCGTTAGGCGCTGGGGTGAGAGGTTAAACACTGCACACAGACACAGGGCAGCTCTGAAGCTCGTCTGGAACTGCCTACCACTAAGTGCAAAGTGCCGGACGCCACCCTGAGCAGCTGAAACTCAGGAAGGTGGGTGCACCCTGCGGTGACGGGGTGCGTGGAGGGGTTCCACAGGTGAGCCACTTTTGCACCTTGCTCTCACTTCGGGGAGCAGAGTTGGCTGTCTGCAGACTTCCATGTATTACGAATTGTCCCAGGGTCCCTTTGGCCTCGGTGCTGGTGTTGTCATGGGGCTACTTGTAGAAACCAGAAACAGACACAAGATGAAGGATGGGCTCCCCCACCCTCGCCCCCCAGCAAGGTGAGCGGGGGTACACCTGCCCAGGAGAGAGTGATTTGGGCAGTTACTCATACAGACTGTTTTTTCCAAGACGGACAGCTTCTCATCAGGGCTCAGGGAAGCTGGTTTTATGACCTTGGGCAGATTACATTTTCTTCTAAGAACGCTGACCCCTCCACCTGTGGAGGAGCAGCACCTGCAACCAGTCCCCGGGGTGAGCCCGAGCCACCCCTGCCGTCTCTGCCGACGTTTGTTACGCAAAGCAGTGAGCGTATGTGGGCACCAGCCGCGCCCCGCATGGTGAGGCAGGCTCCTTGCTCAGCTCGCCAGGCAAGCCTCATTTATCCAGTAAGCATTTATTAAGCGCTTGCTGGGTGCAAGGAGCTTGCTGGCCACAGTGCAGGTCTTTAGGTCTGCTGCCTGCTGGCACCATCTTGGCTTGCTGAGGTTGGAATTTTCATGGTGGTTTGAGGTTTTTTTTTCTTTTTTTGGGGGGGAACCTTATTTGGAGATAATGGTGGTTTATTTTGACTCAAATCTGGACATGCTTTTGCAGCAGGCTTCTCACTTCCTCTTGCTAAGGAGACGACAGGCACACTGTTAAGGCGGAAGCTCCAGTGTCGCACTGCCTGGGTTCAAATTCTGGTTTCACCACTGAGTACTGTTGAAATCTGAGCAAGTGACATCCCCCCTGCACTTCAGGCTCCTCGTCTACAGACGGAGGGGATGCAAACATGAAGCACTTGCAATATTAACAGTACCTGACATGGAGGAAGCCCTCAGTAATCGCATTTCTGATGGATAGCTGCTGTGACTATTATTATGCTATTTTTAGAAAAAAGTATGTGGTTGCCATGGCATGTGGACATGTGTGCCCACGTGAGGATGTCATGCGTGTTCGTCTCCCCTGCCTGAGGCCCACAGCACAGAGCGCAGCTCCAGGTCTTTATTTTGCTTTGTGACTTCGGCAGGAGCACCCCCATTTCTTCCTGTTTCTGAAGGGAAACCCGGATTCAAAATCCTCAGTCCTCTGTGGAGTCCCACCTATGAGACTGACTGGCATGTGAGAGGCCTTCCACAGGAAGAGGAGAACGCAGGGTAGAATATTTTAAATCGAGGCTACTTGCCCGCAGAAAACCCTGCCTGAGGGTCTTTGGGCCATGGAGTAGGAATCTCTTCCCCCCAAAACCTTAGCTCTGCTCGACTGTTGCAAGCAGAGTGGCTCACATCTGTAGGGATGGGTCGGGAGCCGCGTGTGGCTATTTAAAACATCCGAAACATCACTTCTACATGAGGCAATGTGACAAAGCATTGTGATGTCACGCATACTTGTTTCCTGTAGCATGTCTTCCAAATCTGTGTGTGTTGCTCTCACAGCGTATCTCAATTCGAATGCTGAAGTTTCATTGGAAATACTTGATCTGTATTTAGATTTTATAACATTTAAAGTGGAAGACATAGATTCGCACATTCAAGTTGCTCCAAACAAACTTAAAAGTCGCCCAGCAAATAAATCAAGTGTTACTGCTTTTAAATTTTGATTTTAATTAAGTAAAAGGAGACATCTGCTGCTCAGGCGCACTGGCCCCTACCAGAACAGTGGACCCACAAGCCCCGCTGTACATGGGAGCTGGCAAAACCTCCCAGTGTTTTCTGAGTACGTCGTAAGACAATGACCCAGAGCGCCTACCCAAGGTTTTGCATGGGTCAAATGCTCAGTGACCTAGGGCTTCATTGGTGAGCAGCTATAATTTTCTCCAATGCTTTCACACGTTAATCTGAACATGGCTCTTTGTAACTTACATCCTCCCACCCTCCTTTTGTTCCCTGAGCTACATGAAGACAAGTTGGCTGCCTTGGACAAAAGATAGCCCTTCAGATATTCTAAGACAACTATCAAATCTCCTTAATTTTCTCTTTTCCCACTCTAAACCATCACACCCAATCTGTTAGAGCCATAAGAAGAGAAATCTAGTAAGCAAATATTAGTCATTCACACTTTAGTAAAAATTTGTGTATCAACTTGTTTTCCTCTGTGGGGGTGGCAAGGTGAACAAATGCTCCCAGCTTTCCAGGGCCAACTTATCCCAGGCTTAGGAATTCCCCTCCAGTGTTCAGTTGGGCTTCCCTGAAGCCACTGGCTTTTCCCTCTAGTGTCCCCCAGTGTACCTGGTGCCACCCTGCAACCTCTAGGCCCTACCTGGCCTTTCTGGGGTCTGTCCACCCCATCAGGTAGCCAGGCTGGCCCCGCTGTGAGACCCTCTTGGTACCTGCCAGGCCCAGGAGAAGCGTCATCAGGGTTTTCCCCGCAGGGGAAAGGAAAGGCTCCATGATGGTTTTCATACCCAAATGAAGGCAGTGACTGTTGGGACAAAGTCCTCACTTGTTCCCTGAGCTGCCTCAGCCTTCACAATGCTATCCTCTGAGCAGCAGCTGGTGACATTATCCTTAGTGTTGCTTACGTGAACCTGGGAAAAGTCAGAAGTAAAAAATACCAGCCAAAAAGAATCCCAGTGCCTCTCCCTGTCTAATAAACAGAGACGGATCCAAATCTGCAGCTCACTCTTCAACAAACATTGAGCATCTGCTGGGAGCCAGCCCAGCCTCGGCCTTGCAAGGGGAAGATGGGAGCCCAGAGAGAGGGAGCGACTCACCGAAGGTCACATAGTATTCTCTGAGGTCCCCTGGTCCTGTGGAGCTAGATGGGGGATGAGAGTCTGTGCATTTGAAAATAAAACCAGATCGTCAACCCTCCAGCCCAGGCTGGGCCTCTGGAAGCCATAAAGCCACCCAAGCCTGTCACTGGCTCCCTGCCCCCTTGCTCTCCTTCCCTGGGGGCCCATCTTGGGCCCAGGTAGCTGTCGGAGTGGTCAAGCAGAACCTCCCAGGCTGGGTCAGTTGCTGAGGGTTGCAGGATTCTAAACTCGGGACATGCCAGGTGGCTGCGCAGTGAAGCATCAAGAACTCAATCCCATTTACAACGGCTGTAAAAAAAATTAAAATACCTAGGAATATATTTAACCAAAGAGGTGAATGATCTCTCCAGGGAGAACCACAAATCACTCATGAAAGAAATCGTAGACAACACAAACAAACGGAAAAATATCCCATGCTCATGGATTGGAAGAATCGATATTGTTAAAATGACCATACTGCCCAAAGCAATCTACAGATTTAATGCCATTTCTATCAAAATGCCAATGTCATTTTTCACAGATTTAGAAAAAACAATCCTAAAATTCATATGGAATCAAAAAAAGCCTGAATAGCCAAAGCAACCCTGAGCAAAGAGAACAAAACTGGAGGTATCACCTTACCTGTCTTCAAATTGTACTATGAGCCTATAGTAACCCAAACAGCATGGTAGTGGCATAAAAGTACACACATAGATCTATGGAAGAGAACAGAGAATCCCCAAATAAAAACATATACTTACAACCAACTGATCTTCAACAAAGCAGATAAAAATACACACTACTGAATGAACAGTGCTGGGAAAATTAGATCGCCATACGCAGAAGAATGAAAGTGGCTCCCTGTCTCTCACCAGATAGACTTAACTGTAAGGCCTGAAACCACAAACATTCTAGAAAAAACCTAGGAAAAACTCTTCTGGCCATTGACCTAGGGAAAGATCTTATGACTAAGACCGCAAAATCAAATGCAGTAAAAACAAAAATAGACAAATGGGACTTAATTAAACTAAAAAGCTCTGCCCGGTAAAAGAAATAATCAAAAGAGTAAATAGACAACCTACAGAATGGGAGAAAATATTCACAAACTATGTATCCAACAAAGGACTAATATCCACAATATACAAGGAACTCAAACAAGTCAGCAATAAAAAAACAAACAGACAAAACCATTAAAAGTGGGCCTTCTGTGAGCAGGACGGCAGGAGGGCGGCAGGATTGGGTGGGAGGGGGAGCCCCTGAGGCGGAGGCAGCCGGAGCAGCCTCTCAACCGAGTCCTGCGAATAAGCAGGAGGGAGCCCTGAAAGGAGGCTCTTCTCTAAGGCGGCGGATGTCTCATTCCCGGAAGGGGTTCAACGGATGATGTCTGAGACGGCTAAGTCAAGAAACAGCCTCGGAAGCATATAAATATCAGAAGAAACAGCCGGAAGAGCAGAGAGAGTAGTAGCCTCTGGGGAGACGGACCCAAGGTCTTTATTTTTCATCCTGAGGGTACAGAACTCTTTGGCTGTTACACGATGTTCACATATTACTTTGATAAAAGAAAAACAGTCAAAGCGATACTAGGCTTCCTTAAGTCATCTGCTCGGAGTGAGAGGTCCGCAGACTCAGTGATGTGGGAGTGGCTCACCCAGGTCCACCTGTGGGTCACGATGGCGCACCCAGCCACCGAGTAGTGCACAGCGTCAAAACGCAGGTGGTAGACCTCGTGTTCCGATGTGGAGCGAGGTCTGCAACGTATCATCGCGTGGAAAAGGCGACAAAACAAACATACTTGGAAAGACCTCCCGAGCTAGCACGGCCACGGGAGACACTGGGAGAATCTGTGCCCAGCGGTCGCAGGAGGTCGGGTCGGGCGGCGGCTCAGGCATGGAATACGTCCCCTTCACTTCATGTCCATTTTGCACAGGATTTAATTTTTTATAATAAGCTTGGATTTCATTCTAATCAGAAAAGAGCTTATGCCATAAAATTATATAAAAGTCAATCTGGAGGAAATAAATGTGACTTCAGTTCCCTGACCAGACACCACATGGCGAGAGAAGCATTGGAGGGACAGGGTCCAGCACCCCTCCGAAGGGGGTCAGCTCAGGAGTGTGGGTGGGGCCGTAGGAAGCGGACCCTGAAGAGCCGGTGCTTCTTACTCCTCTGGTTGAGTTTCAGATACATTACAAGATACCTAGTTACACTGGATTTTCAGACAAACGACAGAGAGTTTTTCTAGGATGAGCATGTGCCATATATTCCATGGGATACACTTGTACTAAAAAATTATCCGTCGTTTGTCTGAAGTTCCAGCGTGGCCAAGTGTCCTGTGTCAGTATTTGCTGACTCTGGCAGCCCTGCGTTTCGGGGGCCGGGGCCCCTTCCAGAGCTGGATGAAACTGTGGCTCTTCTTTCGGAAAAGTGCCAGCCCCGCTTACTAAACAACCCCAGGGAACTGGTGCAGCCCTCTGAAGCTCCTCTCCGCGGATTTAGACCAGGGCTCAGAATACATTTTCTGCAAAGCACTAGATAGTAAATATTTTCTGCAAGAGCAGCTGTAGATGAGACATACACAAACGCACATGGCCGTGTGCCAACGAAACATTACTGGATCCCATAAATAATTTCCGTATAGTAAGAAAAATATTCTATTTCTTTTTCTTTCTTAGCTGGCAGGCTGGATTTGGCCTAAGGGCCATAGCTTGCCCACACCTGGTCTAGAACATCTTTCTACAAAATCCTGGCACCTCGATCCCCCAGGTACCGCACACCCGCTTTGTGCCACAGCTCAGGTGCCTCCTTTCAAGTGGGTTTGATGACATGCAAAGGAGGGAGTGGGAAATGTTTTCTAAGAAGACAGTTGTCACGGATGGCAGAGGGCTGGAGCCATCATGGCCCTCTCCGGTGGTTAAGTCTAGGTCAGGCTCTGGCCCGCTGGTCTGGGCACCAGAGCTGCCGGGCTGATGGTTGGAGCGGTCATTACCACTGGGCAGCCCAAAGCGAAAGGCCACCTGCAGTGTCCTGTGCAGCAGGAGGAAGAGGAGGCTGGTGCACTGACAGCTCATGGGAAGACTCAGCGCTTCCTAAAGGGGAGGTGCAGCAAATGGTGGGGGGCGGGGGGTGTCCAGGCAGCCATGGGAGGGGTTTCTGATGCCCACACTGGGGACGGGGCTCCCCGCTGGGCGAGGGCTGTCTTAGGCGGTCAGGAGGAGAGATGGAGCGGCCGTTTGCCCCCCTGCCTCACCTCTCCTTGAATGTCTGCTGATTCGCTGCCAGTTTGCTTTGGTGGCGCCCACCGCCCAGCTCCGTCAGCCTTGGTAGCGGAAGCCAGGCTGGATTTGTGGCGGGTCATATCATTCATTGCCCGGAGAATACGTGTGACTTCTTGACACAGGGAGTAACACGCACGTGGCTGGCAAAGTGCTGTCTAGCATTGCAAGGCCTCCCCAAGGCGAGCCCCCCACTCGGCCCCCTGCCCGGGGAAGCAGGCAAGAGAGCCAGTCTTTCCCGAGGCTACGAGGCCACGCGCTCAGTGTGGAGGGCTGCCCCTGAAGCAGGACCTTGCGGGACCCGATCTTGAGTGCCTAGCATGCGGCTGGCACAGAGGAGGCCCTCAGCAAATCTTGGCCAAATAAATACATTATTCCATCACTTCTGAGATTCGGTCCTTCTTACTTACGTTTGCTCTTAGGGAGTACAAATGCCCTTGTTTTTGTAAGATGTGGCCTTAGAAGGTGGTTGCTTTTTTATGCCCTTTCTTGATAAAAATAAAAAGTTGCCATCTCCTCTGCTAATTATTATGATTATTTTTACTGGTCTCTAAAATCCCGAATCTGGGGACCAATTCCACCAGTGATCAGAATAATCTATCAGCGTGTTAATTGAATGGAAAGGAATATCCCCAATCGCCCAAAAATAGATGGTGTTTATCTACCTCCCCTATTTACCACAAAGGGCTTTTTGTTTTTTTATACAGGATGTTTCTGAGCTCCTCCCAAGCTTTGTGAAACAGGCATCAGAAAGTACTTAGCAGTGGTCCCCAGGAAGGTACTGAGGGACTCTGGCTGCATCAAGCCAACAGCCACAAAAAGGCTATTTTGTAAAAGGGCGAGAGGATGGCATCACAGTCCCCGTATGACTCTGTTTACCCATAAGAGGCTTCCCACGCGGGCTGGCCTGCCTCCCAGGGAGCTCGCCGCAGGTGTGGGGAATAGGCAAGTCAGCAGCAGAAAAGCCAGGTAGACAACTGATCATCCTCCGTCCCTGTGTGAAGCAGCTCACGGAGAAAAAGGACAGTGAACTCCAAGACCCCGCAGCCCCCCTGGCCGATGGGTGAGCAGCAGGTCTGCTGAGATTTCACTAAGAGGCCTTAAGAAATCAGCTGGCCAGGATTAGACTCTTGTTCTTTCCAAGTCGTTTCTGAATTTTCAGGGTTTCTTTTTTTTAAGGAAATAAATAATTCTATAGATTCTTTTTCCCAATCAGTTGCCTACCTTTGAAATTAACCATTTTCCTAGCTTTCCTTCTCATTGGGATCCTGTCTATCCTCAGTCTTTCTGAAGTGCTATTGTGCTGGGTGTTATTCACTTAGCCACACATAATGTAACTTCGAAATGTGACGGAAAAAAAAAAAAAATTAGCATTTCCAGTGAATTGGAAAGAATGCATCTGATTTCGAAATGTGTACTTAAAAATGAAAAAGTGCACCCAAATTGATTCTAACAACTATAGGGCTTATTCTGCTAAGCCAAATCTGAAATGCATTTTTGCAAAAGGACAACTTTATTTATGATTTTTTAGAGGAAAGAAATATGAAAATCCAGGCATGGGGGCGGGGAAGCATCTTGAGGATTTAATATAGCTTGGATTAATCAAAGCGTCTGCTTTTAAGCTGTGTGCCCCCACAGAGGAGTGAATTAATGAGCAATTTATGCAATGAATATATTTTTTCTTTCATTATCTAGGTATTTCAGAGGAACATGCTTCTTCTGACTTGAATTCTCCAGATACTTCTCTGAAATTTTAGCTTCACTTTGCATGTATAATTACAGCCTCAAGTCGTTTGGAGAGCAAGTCTCAAGGTAGTGGAAAACTTCTCACTTCCCGCCCCATGCAAATCAACTCTGTTGCTCACCACTCAACCTCAAATCTCCCCTGAATCCTTTTGAATGAGGAATCCGTCTTGGAATTATCCGCAGGCCAGCGTCTCTGAGGCTGGCTTGGGGGAGGCAGTGCTGTCATAAGAACACAGATGCCTGACCTTATGCCTGGAGACGCAAAACCAGCAGGGCTGGGGCAGGGCCTGGGAACCTGTATTTTCAAGGTCCATGGAACTGAGTGGCCAAGTTCCGTTTCTACCCCCAGCTCAGTGCGAAGCAAATGCTAAATTAGGCAAGTTAACTTATCTGCTGCCTCACAAGGGCAGTTTGCAGACCCAAGGCTGAACCTGAGGCGGCACTGAGAGGCGCAAGGGGAAGACGGATTTCCCTCTCTCGCAGCACAAGCTCAGTGGCAGTTTAGATCCCTAAGAAATGTGCACCAGGTCTGTGGAAATGACCTGAATTTGCAATCTTTGTTACTCCACTGGCCCCTACAAACGCTGGGAGTGCCACCAGGGTATAGTTCTTATATTCCATAATTGTCCTGGCGTCCAGGAGATGGGGGAGGGCTGGGGGCTAGGCGGGTAGAGTTCCAGGGCTGCAGCCTTATCTACCCAGCAGCCAGGTTGCAAGAAACAATAGCTGAACACCGCCAAGAAGGCTGGAGCTATTGAAATCTCTGGGCACAGATGTCGGTTCAATTGGTGGAATGTCCCTTCCTCTCGCAAAACAATTGAGTGGCCTTACCTGAGAGCGAGGGCCCTGGCAGCAGAACTTGGAAGAGGAGCCCAGACCTCCACTTCGTGGCCACGGCCCTGGCTGCCTCCTGCCTGTCCTCCCTGGACAGCTCCCCTCCCCCACCAAGCCCTTTTCGACAGCCAAGGGAGGGTGTTCCGGGAGGAGGGGGCCATCCTACCTGATCCCACGGTGCTCCATCAGTGGGAAGCACCGACTCCCCGGGGGCGCCATGTCACCCCCAGGTTAGCAGTGTCTCCATTTGCCTCACTTAGGATAAAGAAAGGGAAGGGGGCTGGTTCCCAGACAGGCTGAGATGAGTTCCCGTGGCTGGCCCTCCCGCTTCCCCCACACCAGAACTTTCCCAGACAGAAACTTCAAGTTCAGGAAAGCACAAGTGGCGGCTTCTTCCAGCCACCCCTCCTTCGCCACATTTCCATTAGCACAGAAATCGCAGCTTCCAGAGCCTTGATGCCTTCCCGGCTTGGATAATTATTTTCTCATTAGTTCCATTCACATTCACCTGCGACCTTCATTAGACTTTGGTGTATAAAATGGTCGTCTTTTGGTACACGGAGCCAACTGGGTCCACTGCACCCCCGAACCTGTTCCCGGCCCTCCACTGCACACCCACTCCCGCCTGCAAGGATGGCGGCCATGGACTCCCATGTGAGCAGGAGGAAGCGGTGGGGGTGCTGGACAAGATGTCCCAGCACCATCCCCACTCCGCCTCCTCTGCCGCCGGAGCATCCACCATTAGCGAGGCAAGGATACGGCCTGAAGATTGCCGTCTTCCTGTGCCCAAGATCATGCGTGGGAGACTCATATGGGCAGGAGGAACAGCCGGACCCCTAAGGGCAGCGGGAGCACCTTTAGAGTCTTCCACAATGGCCCAGAATACTCTCCGCCTCTGGGGCTGACAGCCTGGGAGTCAGCATGCCAAGCCTCTACATGGCCACTTTTTTCCACTCCTCCCTCAGCGTGGACTGAGGGCTGACTTCGGGGCAGGCGTTGTTCTAGTTACTGCGTGTCAGCAGGGAACCAAAGAAAGCCCCAGACCCATTGGCTGGATTCAGTAAAAACACACGAAATTGCCGATATCTGTCTGTCTTTGACCTATAAGAGCAGCAATTTAATTTAGTTCGACTCCATCCACTGCAGGCCAAGAAAGAGACAATGAACAAAGGCCACGAAAGCGTTACAGATATAAGTGCTGCAGCAGTAAAAAACAAAAAGGCAGGGTAAGGGACTCCAGCACAGGGAAGGGGGACACCCGGGCAGATGCTCCTGCTGGAGGGAGGGCGCAGCCAGCTCCGACCACATCTGCAGGAACAGGCTGTGGGCAGGAGCCGGTGCCGGCCCAGGGTGAGGAGGCGAAACCGACAGCACCAGGAGATGGAGGAGGTTGCTTTTCCAGAACGCCTGCCTGGAGACTCCCATCTGCACCAGAGACAAGCTCCAGAAGGCGCCTGAGGTGGAGACGACCCCCCACTCCCGCCCCGGGTCTCTTGCTGACCTCCCGGTGGCCTTCCGAAGCTGGGTGCTGCTTTACCCTGGGACCTCCTACCTGGCTTCCTCCCTCAGGGCCTGCCCTTCCCCTGAGGGGCATGGCGAGATACCACAGGTCCCGGTGTGGACACACCCGGGCCCTCTCTAAGGCAGCTGTGCACCTAGGACAGCAGCCACGGTGTCCCCATGGCTCCAGCTGTCCCCATCCTCGGCCATCCGGGATGGTTCTGGCCCTTGCGCCTCCTCATGCTGCTCTGGGGCACTTCGCCTCTGGAGCCAGACCTGGGATTGTGTACTGTCTCTGGGGTCCTCTGTGTGACTGGGGGCAAGTCACTCACTGTCCCCGCCCGCCTGTGAGTGGGGACGGCGCCAGCACTTTCTCGCAAGATCAGTGAGACCACGTGTGGGCGGTCCACACGGTCAGCATTCACCCTGTCGGACAGTTGGGTTCTTCTCCGTTTCCCGCAGGGTAGCTGTAGGGGTTCAGTGCAACAAAGTCTGCCTGTGTCTGTTCCGCCTCCAGGAACCTCCTGCACCATTTTCAGGATTGTCTTAAAACCTCAAAAAGATGGCTGACTCCTGACCTTCCGGAAACTTCTTCACAGATCTGCCAGAAACTCTGGTTCCCCAGGAATTTGCCTTTCAAAATCTCCAGGTCCAAAGCCTAAATGAAAGTTGGAAGGAAGGATTAACTAGGCTTTCCGGCAGAGAGAAATTGACAAACGGGGAGATGTCTATCAAAGAGCTCATGCAACGAAGCCCACGCCGTGCCCAGCTCCAAACGAGTGGCCTCTTTGGGTATTTTGAAGGCAAACGGGAGAGCTGGGGGCCGTGAGTGCTTCTTCTGAGTGACAGTGACTCTGAAAATATTGCCCCCAGCCCTGGAATTCTCTATGCCCCAGTTAGGAGAAACCACCATGCCCTGCTCCACTGGAATCCTGTGTGCTTCTGCAATGCATTAATAATTCGGAAATCGTGTGCGTTTAAGTATCCTGTAAAGCAGCACTGCCGTCTCATCTGTTAACCAGTTCTTAGACCACAGCTCTTCTGAGGGGGGCTCTATCCCCTCACCCATCTCCGGTGCTGCCTGTCTGCAGTATCTCTGAGAAAGGGCTGCAGGTGAGTGTTGATCCAGCCAAATCCTGGAGCTCGCTGAGGCCTCCCTCACCAGTATGGGATCTGCAGCGCTTATGCCATAATTGACATCAGAGAATGGACAGCACATCCTGAAATGGAACAGAAAGTGAAGGTCATTGTGGCTGTTCAGAGGTGGCCAGACCCCAGGTGTGCTTTGGGGAGACTGTCTCCCCCGCCACCTGATTACTGCGCCCCTGACTTGCTGCTCGGCAGGGTAATGGAACACTGACCACAAATGCCTATTTTTTTCTCTTCTCTTCATCATATTGGTCAGGGAATCCAAGCGTTCTGGCCATTGGCAGTGAAGTGGCTTTGTGGAGAAGACGGGGTGATGTGTGCAGAGCCACGTACCCCAAATTCCAGGCACCAGGGTCCCAGTTCTGTGGTTTTTGCACATCTGCAGGCCTAGCCCCGCTGTGATTTTCTAAATATTGTTTTGCTCTTTCATTATTCAAATACATGATCTAAAAAGGAAATATTACACCACCACAGCCGGTGGAAAAATCTGTGTCACGTGACCAGGTAACAAATATCCATGATAATAAACACGTGCTTATTAGCATCACAGACACCCACCTCCGCTGTGCTTTGGGGAACAGAGGGTCAAGGGAACAGGAACTCCGGAGCAGGCTCTGGCTGATGACTAGAGGGTGATGACGCAGTGTTGTTATTTTGAAGACGCCAGAGCTTCACAGAGTATTAGCAACGTGAAGCATCCTTAGGAAACAACTGCGAAATGAAAAATTCTGAGATGCAGCAAGAGGCCCGATTTCCCCAAGGTGACACACTTGAGTTTGTTTTGCAGGAATTCATCATCCCTCTCCCACGATGTATTTTTCATAACAAATTAGCATGATGTGGTTTGGGTTTTGTTTTGTTTTGTTTTGAAGAGATTTAATTTTACACATTTATTTCTGAGCACTTATTTCAGATTCAAAAATCAAAACATACCAAGGGGCAAGCAAGGGGGTGTCCTTGCAGCCTCTCCCCTGCTGCCCCCACCCCCAGAGTCAGCAGAGGGATACACAAGGTGCACACAAGCCAGAGGGTAAGCAGGGGGGTGTCCTTGCAGCCCCTCCCCTGCTGCCCCCACCCTGGGAGCCGGCAGGGGGATACACAAGGTGGACACAAGCTGGAGCACACATGTGTATTTTTCCTTTTTTCTACAAACACAGATGGTCACATACTATAAACATCGTTCTGCACCTTGCTTCAACAATGCAGTGACACATCTCTGATCACTGTACAATGGGCCTCCTGGTTCTTTCTTCAGTGCTACGTGGTAATTTCACTGCAGTGGAGAGATGGGCTTATTTAACCATCTTCTACGATGGTCCCTACGTTGCTTCCAGTCTGTTGCTATTACCAACGGCTCTGCGATGAATAACCCTGTGTATTCATCATCCAGGCCGGTGTGAGAGCAGCGGCGGAGAAATTCCTAGCTGTGTAATTAGCATGCGCTTTAGAATGTTGTTTAGCATGTGTTTATAATGTCCCTGTCCCTATGGGATGGAGGGTCTGTGGCGAGGACGTCGAGACCAGGGGACATGAGCTCCAAAGTGTTGCTTTTTATTTTCTCCATGTCAAGAAAATGCATCTCCCAGCCTCGGTCTTCAGAAAAAAGGGTAATTCGATTTGAGCTGCACACCCCCTGACCAGCTTCTCTATGAATTATGGATTTTTAAAAAGACAGGCAGGGAGGTGAGATATTGCATTTCCCAAACTGGTTTTATCTTACTCAATTTAAAGTTCATCTTCTTGTTCTGAGTTAGGCGCTGGTGTGAAAAGTGGCCGCAGTAGCATCTCTCCGGGCCTTCTCACAATTAGTCCGTGGGTTTACGCAATCCCAGGAAACGAGGGATTTATTTTTCGGTGTTCTGGGCCTCATTTCTGTGGTTCCTGTCACCCTGACAGCTGGAACACAGCCTGCCTGCCATGTCAGTATTTGTAGGAAAACGGGAGCCCCCACCCCACGCCTCGTGTAGTCTCGCGGGACCCGCTGCGAGGATTCGGGGGCTCGCAGATCACCAGGGGTTCTGTCGGGGTGCGGGGCTGTCTCAGAGCAGGTAGACACAAATGGAAAATTTCTGAAGATGGAAAACATGGGCAGTGACTCAGAAATGCAGCAAAGCAGTACCCTGATTCAGTCGTCTGCGTCATCTCTACGAAGTCCACACGGAGCAGGCTGGAGCCCGTGGGTCTGCACCAGGAGCCACTTCGGCACTCCCCCCCAGTCGTTTGCCCTTGTCTGTGGACATTTCAGGTTGTCAGGACTTGGTGGCAGAGGTGCTATTAGCATCTATCAGGTAGAGGCCAGGGATGCTGCTAAACATCCTACCATGCCCAGGATGGCCCCACAATAATGATCCCATCTCAAACGTCAGTGGTGCCCTAGCCGAGAAGGCCAGCCCTAACCTAGCCTTGAGACGAAATCAAAATCACCCCAGGACTAAATGCTCTCTTTGCATGGTAGAAGGGCCCATTCTGCACACCCTGAGGGCGGGAGGTACGCAGGGCCCACCGTTTCCTGGTCTTTGGCCTGGGTATCTGGCAAGGGGGCCCCTCAGCAAGGCCGGGGCTCCCCCATGTCTATGCTGCAGAAATGTACGCACCGTCTCAGAGGGGAAATGTATGAGAGAAGCAATATCCCAGGATTCTCAACAATTTTTCTCCTCTGAGCCCAGAGAGCTTTTCCAGGACAATGTTACTTTATATTCCTATAATATAATGCAGGCAGGACTGCTCCTCTCACTTTCCAGATAGACATATTTTCCGGAGAGCTGTTCCTGACAGCTAGTTAGTGAGGGGGCTGGATCAGAATCGATAAGTCCTGAAGCCCTTTTTTATTTTCACAAAATGAAAACAGCTCTTTTTTTTTCCTGATTATAAAAATGATACATGCACATTGTTGCTTTAAAAATTCAAACAGTACAGAAAAACGTAAGAAAGAAAAATAAAAAATTACCCAAATCCTTTCACCAAGAGATAAACAAATGTAGACATTTTGGTGCTTATCTTTCCAGCTCTTTCTCTGTGCGCGAGCATGCGCATATTTCACCGACACCATTTTACCTAAATCGGGTTCCTCAACCTCAGCACTCTTGACATTTGGGGCTGGACAGTTCTCCATTGTGGTGACGGTCCTGTGCGTTGCAGGACGTGAGCAGCATCCCGGCCTCTACCCACTGGATGCGAGTAACACCCCAGGACTTGCTCCGTGCTCACCCAGTGGTGACAACCAAAAACGTCTCCAGATAAGGCCAAATGCTCCCCTGGAGGGCAAAATTGCCCCCGTCAAAAACCACTGAGATAAAGGGAATCACGTGTCTCCTGTTCTGTATAAACCCAACGTTTGGAGAGAGAAAAGAGTGAGGCTCATGACGTGCATGTCTGTTGGGTTTTTAGCAGTAGAGTCCAGGGTCAAGGTCCCCTCTCATAAGCTAAGAACTCCAGGTAAATTACTGGACTCTCTGAGCCTCGCTTGCCACCTCTGCAGACTGGGACAGTGACAGGACAATGTCTTGGATTGCTCAGCCGTGTCCCAGGCATCACACGTGGGAGGGTTGTTCCCACAGGGCCCATCCCAATGCCATCGGGGGTCCCAGTGTGTGCCTGGCTTTGTGCATCCTGCGGTGGGGGCCAGGCCAGGGGAGGGAGCCTCAGGGTGATTGGTCCCAGGCCCCCAGCGGTGAGTGGCAGCGGTGGGCTGGCGCAGAAAGTCGTGAGGTTCTGTTTGCGGGCTTTGTGTCTTAATTAAATTCTTTTGGAAAACAGATACGCATGAGTCTGCTTCCATCCAGTATGCTAGGTTTTTAAGGTTTTTTTTCATATAAACATTGGTTTTTTTTGAGCTTCAGATATTAAAAAAAAGATAAATGTATGAGATCAGTCGGAGTTTTAAGCAAATTTTTTCATTCCATTTCGGGGGTACTGGGGTTGATGAGTCACAATCCTGGTTTTGTCAGGTTTTTAAATGGGGCCTGTGGTTTCTGTGCTGGGGAAAAGAAAGAAGCAGCCTGGTGGCCCCCTTTCCCTGCTGCTCCTTCCACAAGCTCCGTCCTCGTGCCAGGGGCGGTGAAGGCAGCCCCAGGCCCGTGGGCCCACTGGCGCGTGGAAGAGACGTCTGGGAAGTGATGACTGTCCTATCCCCTCCTTAAAGACATTGGAGCTTCCCCTTGTTCTTCTGATAATAAGCACAGTCCTTCCAGGGGGCCATGAGCCCTTCTGTCCCCTGGCTGCCCCAGGTTCACTCCCACAGGGCCTTTGCACATGCCAGTCCCTACCCAGTGTGCACTCGCTTCCCACCCCTCATCCTTGGGACCCTGGGATCCTAGCCAGGCACCACCTCCTCTGGGAAAGACCCACCCTTCATTCGCACATCTGCTTGCCGCGATGTGACACGCGCTCCTCTGATCAACCTGTCTCCCCTTATTAGGCTATGAGCACCCTGAGGCTGGCACCTTGTCTGATTTCCACCCACTATTGTATCAGGACTGTTTCATGTAACGATGGTGTAGTCGATACATATGTGAAGGAAGGAGTAGGGAAGGGAGCAGATGCTTCCATCTTTAAAAGAATGATTCTCTTTTTACCTTCAACATTGCCATCTGCCACGTGCAAGTGCCACACGGACGCGAGCTCTCTGCTCCCTCCCCTCCCCAGTCCTCTGGGCCGAGGTGAGCATATCCTATTAGTGAATCCGGAGGCGCATCCATTAAGCCACCTACCTGATGGCCCCAGCGGCCACCTTTGCCGCCAGCCATCACGGGGGAGAAGTGATGACTCAGCGCTTCCTCGGCGCGAGTGACCAAGTGGCCTCTCCAGCCTTGCCGAGGAGCCGTCCTCCACCCATAATGGGGAAATTATGTGAGGCGTAATTTATAGTAAAATCAAATGAACATTAATTCTGGTGAGTCATCCGTGCAGAAAGGGCGCTCAGCAGCTGTGGACGTGGGCTGCGCGTGAGGACGGCTGGATGTTTCATCGAAGTGGGGACAGGCTGTGCTACCTGCTGCGGCTCCTGGAGTTTGGGGCAGCGGGGTAGGTGCTGGGGCCTGAGCCCTTCTCAGGGGCCTTGTGGGGCCCCATCCAGCTCCCTCATTTTACGGATGGGGACTCAAAGACCAGGGAGGAGACAGCGGAGCATCAACGTGCCTGTCCGCAGCCTTCCCATCCCTGTCCACGCAGGCCCTGGCCCACATGCTCCGTGCTGCTCAGCCACAGGTGGCCAGCTCCCAGGTGGCCTAGACTCCGACCCTCTCTCTTCCCTCTGTCACCTCCTGCTGGTCCAGGTACTGTGACCTCTCTACAAGAAGACTCCACCAGCCTCACCCCCCCGTGTCCCCTGACTTCCATCCTGGCCTCCATGGCTTTCTAGAAGGAGCTGTCCAAATGCACACAGGGCGCATCACTGTCTGCGTGAAGCAATGGCTTGTTCCCCTGGGTAAAATTCAAGCTGGGGCATGAGAAGAGGTCAGGGCCTTCCCATGTGCTGCCCCCTGCCCCACCCCATGGGCACACTCCCCTTTTGCCTCGTTGACTAGCTACCTCCTCAGTCCACTCACATGCCACCTCCTCCAGGAAGCCCACCCAGCACCTCCCTGCTAAGCCCCTGCTAGTCACTTGGCCAGGGTCTGTCTCAGGCATAGGCTTTAAGCTTTGCAAGGACAGGCCCATGTCCATCTTGCCTTCCCCTGTGTCCCTGGGGCCCAGAAGAGGGCCTGGTGTGCAGTAAGTGCACATAGGTCTGTGGACTGCCTGCAGGGAGGGACGGGTGGTGACTTGCCACAGGGCGCTGGTGATGGCGCTGAGGGCCCCTCTGCCCTTCCTCTTTCCCTGGCCTTTTTAGGCCTCTGCCCAGAAAAAGCTGGTCCTCAGGAAAGCTGAGGAAGGGGTACCCTCAGCCCAGGCCCCTCCCAGCCTTGGGCCTGCCCGGACTGCAGGCGCCAGCGTCAGGCTAGGTGTGAGGTGGGACAGATGGCTCCCACTCTTGAGCGGGTGCGAACGCCTCGTGGCATTTTCTTTGGGGAGGGTGGCATCCGCCCAGATGCACCTTGATTACAAAAACATTCCATTTTTTGAGAAAGTGAAGAATTTTGGGGTTGTGGGGAGATACTTTGCAGCAGGCGGGGCCTCCCGCGGGTCTTCTGCTGAGAGTGCGCTCTGGGTTTTCTCCAGTAGTGGAGCCCACTGCCAGCAGCCAGCATGGCTGGGCCGACAGAGCCGCAGGGCCTGCTGGGACAGGCTCTGCCGGGTGGCCGCCAGCTTCCTGTCCAGCCCACCCCAGCTTGCTTCTCCCTCCCATGCCACCACCCCTGCCGCCAAGAGACTGTCCTCTCTCACCTGAGCTGCCACAGCTGCCCTGCAAGGGAGATTCTGCAGCTCCCTAACAGGCTGATCATGTCTCGCCCACGTGCACAAGCAGACACACCGACACTACACGACGAATTCGGATACTACACGTGCACACACACACACACACACGTACTCACTGCACAAGTACTACAGGTGCCTGCAGATGCCATACAAGCATGTGCACACACTGCACACGCGGCTGCATTCCCCCACCCTCCGCTGTCCCGGAATAGCCCCCCGTGGGCTCGGAGGGGCCCCCATCTTTGCACCCCTTCCCACAGCTCTCATGGGACCCGGCCGCGGTCCGGGCCTATTGCTTTCCTCTGCTCCTGACGTGCTCTGGGAAGTCAGGGGGCCAGGTGTGTGGGTGTGGGGCAGGCCGCGACTTTACAACCCACCGTCTCTTCCTCCGCAGCGCCGATCTCGGCCCGGAGGGCGTGATGTTCTTTCTCTGCTTGGAGTCTGCCTGCATTCCTAGCTCACGAGCGCCGGGCCACAGCTATTTATATTTATCTACGTGCACATATATTTTAAATAAACTTTTTATTTTAAAACTTAGAAAAGTTGGAAAGCTGGCGCAAAGCTCCCGTGCACCCAAGACCCAGTTTCTCCCGGTGTCACATCGTCACGTCATTTCTCACAGCTAATGAGCCTGTGTCGGTGCACTAGTACCCGAGCTCCATGCGTGACGCAGACCTCACCGCCTTTCCCACTGACATGCATGGCTAGGCTGGGGCGAGGCACTGGGGAAGGAAGACCTCGGGGCGCACGCATCCGGGTGCACGGGGCTTGGCACTGAGGACAGTGCAGCTCCCCAGCTCCCTCCACGGTGAAGTTCGCTCCCCTCTTCAATGTGTGCTCTCCGGAAGCCCCTCATTCAGGACTGTGCAGACTTCGGGGGCAGGGAGTCGTGTTCTATCTCCCTGGTGGGTGAGTATCTACCTGAATCACACGGGATTCTTCTGTACGAGAGACTTGTCTCTTCTGTTTACTTATTGCGTCAATCATCTGTCTCAGTATGGACCCACTGGTGTTGGTTCTACACTCTGGGGTACAGCCCGGTACCGGGGTCTCCTTCTGCAGGCTGTGCTGGAGCACCTTCTTACTCTGTCGCTGCACATGCTCCGGGCTCATCTGTAGTCCTTGCCCCAGCTCCAGAATAAGCTATTTTCACAAGCGGCCTGGTCCCTTCTATTGGAGAGTGGTGCTAAAACCCAGACCTGGGTGCTGTCCCTGCTCCGAGGGCTCTCAGAGGCCCTAAAGAGAGCGAGGGAATGTGTGTGTGTACACCCTCCCCTGAACACGAGAGAACGTGTGTGTGCCCACCCCTGCACATGAGGGAATGCGTGTACACCCACCCCTGAACACACACCTACCGGGAATTCTTTCTTCTCTCTCCATCAGGCTCTGTGTTAAGCAGAACATCACCAGGACCCGTGGAAGGTGACAGACTTTGCTTACCTGCCAGCCGCCCGGGGGCAGTCGAGTTCAGTCCAGTGTACAGAGGGCACTGGGACCATGTGCTGAGCGCACTCATCTTTTTTCTTTTTGGCTAAACAGGTCAAGGCAGTTTGTGCAAGCTAACTGGATGCCCATAGTTTTCAACCTGGGGTGATGGTTCCCCCAGAGGACACCGGGCAACATCTGGAGACATTTTCAGTTGTCACCGTGGCGTGGTGGTAGCTCCTGGTATCCAGCAGGTGGAGGCCAGGGCGCTGCTAAACATCCTAGCTGCCCAGGACGGCCCCTGCAGGGAATGACCCAGCCGCAGATGTCAGCAGTGCGGAGGTGCCGCAGCCCTGGGGTGCATGCCGGCGGGAGGAACACTGGGGAGCCTCCTGCCACTCCCAACCTTCTCCCCAGCGCCTTTCCCACAGAGCGTGTCACCTCCCGACACACTATCTCCATGTTCAGCATCGTCCTCCCCCGCAGGAAGTAAGCTCCGCCCAGAAGGATTTCCCGCCTCTTTTGTGGGCTGACATGTTCCAACCCACACCAGGTAGGCGCCCAGTGTCTGAGGGCTGAACCCGCGGGAGACGGGAAGGTGGGAGCAGGGCGGAAGCCACCAGAGGAAGGTCAGCCTGCGGGGGGCACGCTGGATTTTCCTGACAGAAATCGAGGGGCAGGCGGAGGGAGGGGAGGTCAGGCCTGCAGCAGGGCCGGGGCAGGTCTGGAGCCGTGATGGCGACTGGAGCTGGCGGGGCAGGCAGGGCCTTCCTGTCCCAGGTGTCCGAGACACAGCCTGAGGGCAGAGGGCTGCGGTGCCAGCCTCAGCAGAATAGGGCGGGAGCCTCCATCCCCTTCTCCTCGGGCTGTGTCCAAAGGCCCTTGTGTCTGGTAGCAAAGGCCTCAGTCTTTGCTCTCATTTCTTGGCCCCTGGCCTCTCATCCCATTCCCCGAAGGCCTTTTCCGCCTGGAACTTCGGCTGGGGGGCTACCCACGCCTGCCTGGCATGACGCACAGGGCCCAGGCAGAGGGCAGAGCCGCTGGTGGCTTCCTGGCTTGCCATCGCCACAGAGCCTGGCTCCCAGCACCCCTGCTGACAGCCCCCAGAACGGAGCCACCCTGGGCCCTGCAGGGTCTCCTGCAGAGTGGGCACCTCGGAGCTGCGCTCCCCTCCCCCACGCCCGGTCCAGCCCCGGGAGGCCACGGCTGCTGGGAAGCTTGGTGTGAATGGACTTCAGGGCCCTCGAGCCGCTGGACTCTGTCAACTCCGTGTGGGTCCCGCCGTGGGTGGAAGGCCCACTGCTCTTGCTAGTCTGAGACTTCATTGGCTGTAATGGAAAGGAGTGTCACCCATGCTCTGCCCCCAGCACGGCTGTGGGGACATCTCTCACCCCAACTCCTCTTGGCCACACCCAGAGCCTCCCCCAGGCCACGTCCACACGAAGGGTTAAGACTCTGCTCATGTCATACTTCTGCTGCCTTTTTCACGTCTTTTCATCGCTTTGCTCTGCCCATCCACTCGTCCGTCCATGCAGCAGTTACTCGAATCCTACCCTGTTCTAAGTGTGTGAGAAAGTCCTGCCCTTTTGGGGCTTAGCCTGGGGGAGACAGGCAGTAAAACAAGCGCCTGACCCCAGGCTGCAGTGAGCTCTGTGAAGGAAAAGAGCAAGTGGGGACTCGCAGTGGGGCCGGCCTGCTCTGGGGAGCAGTAGGGGTGTCAACTTTCCAGTGAGACCCCCAAGCAGCAACCATGAGTTAGAAGCAACCCCGGGTGGAGTGAGTGAGCATGTGCTGTGTACTCGCTTCTAGGACTCTAGCAAGCACAGAGCTGGGCCCTACGAAGAACAAATAAGAGACAGACATCCAGCACTCTTTCTGCACAAGTTTATTAGGCACCGGCTGTGTGCCACGTGTGGAGACAAGCTAGATGACATAACAATGCACAGGGCAGCCTGGCTCTGCCTTGGAGCTCGCAGTCTAGCAGAGGCGGACGACAAATGAATTGTCCAGCAAAGACCGAGACGGTCAGGTGCCGTGAAGCCAAGTGAGGAGTGGGGGGCTTCCCTGAGGAGGCGGCAGAGAGGGCGAGAAGAGCCTCAGGAGGGCGAGCAGGCATGGCTGTGGGTGATGCTGGGTCCTGCAGGTTTCAAGGCCGAGATGAGGAGGGTGTGTGGTGGTCTCGAGCAGCGGGGAGTCCTGGAAACAGAACAGAGGAACAGCGCAGCCAGGCCCCACACCCATGCCCTCTGAGCGCTGTAGGGGACCAGGCAGAAGACGGTGGCCCTCCTCTTGCACCAACCACCCCATCTCAGCACCTAACGCGTGGCCCGTGGGTACGGTGTTACGTAGAGGCCTTCAGGAGAGCCTCCACCCAACCCTCTGAATCCAGCACAACAGGATTGAGGAGGGGCCCTCTGGAAGGGTTCTTGCTCAACACCTCGCACGTGAGGCTGGGCCAGTCTCGTAATCCAACTCACGATCTCCCTCCTCAGCTCTCCTAGCCCTGCCCCATCTCCGTAGCCCATGGGGGACCCCAGAAAGACACTAATAGTCCCTCCGTGCACAAGGTCTTACATGATCATCAACCCAGGACTGGCCCCTGTGGCACCTTCCTGTGGACCCTCCCACTCAAATACCCATGGCCAAACCTGCCTCCCAGCCACCCAGTTCGCAGGTGGCACTGTGCACTTTGAAGCAATGGCCTTTGAACGTGGGTCTGTCACGGGCCTTGGAGCGGGCTCAGGGCACCATGGAAAGAACGCCGTCATAGCTCTGCTGGGCCGCACGCGCTACTGCTCTCCTCGACATTTCATCTGAAGGCTCTTCTCTGAAGGTTCTGTTGGCTACCTCGATGTGAGTGGCAGGTGCATGCTCACGATGCTGTTCTGTGTGGGGCCCTGGGAGACCCTACGAACCACTGCCTAACTCAAGTGCTGCAATGGTGGAGAACCCTGCCTTGCTCTGAACAAGGGCTGCAAATCAGAAAGCAGCTGTCAGCTCAGTCCTAAGCAAAGCAACAGGCAAGTTCCTCATGGTCCAGGAAGACCACTGGGAGAACCGCCTTGCTTCTGTTAAAGGCCTAAGCTTTTTCTCCTGTGTCCTCCAGCGCTGACAGGCCTCTATGGTCAGGTCCATATAGCTGATTTTGGAGATTTTAGAATGATGGGCCCGGCTGATGAGAACTACCAGCACGAGGCTGGTCACTCTGCTTGAGAACACTCGCTGGGCAGAGAGCAGATAGGAAATTACGAACTCAGCCAGCTGGAGGAGGAGGCCTTAAGAACTCTACAGTGTTGCAGGGAAAGGAGCAACGGTGAGGCTCAGGCTGTTTCTGCCTCTCCAGGGTTCTCCTCACGGGGAGGAGGCCACAAGTGTAACCGGCCCAGCATCTGGGACAGACAGGGAGCAGGTGGATGAACCGGTGGCTGCCTGCATTCAATGGGATCGTTTATTATGCAGCAGTGCAAGTATCTGCTCTATGAATGCTCTGTTGTTAATTTTTTTTTACAGCAGCTGGCTTGGAGTTTCCCACTTACTCCCTGAGACGGTGTGGCAGTAATCTGGTACAGTAAATCCTCTCATTTTAGGTGGCTCCGGGTGGTGGGATCACCACCATGAATTAATCAGGCTGTCTCTAAAGAAGCCCAGTCTTAAATCCAAAGTAAGCACTGACAAGGTGCTTCCAAGAGGCTGCCTTGCCAAGCCCTCATTCTAAACCAGATGTGCCTCAACTCTAACTGACATGCAGGTACTGTGATACAGAGGCCCGTCAGGAGTTGGGTTCTGGTGGCGGTTGAAGATCAGCTCTTACCTCCACAAGGATCTTATTCCCCAAATTCTCTTTGCTTAACAAACCTTTCTGTTAGGGGGCAAAGGTTAAACTTCCACTCAGAAGAAGCTGACGTGTCACAGGTTTCAAACCTGGGAGGTGGCATTAATGAGGCTCAGCACCACACCAGGAAGTGCCAGAGCTTCCCAGGTGGCACAGCTGCCGAAGACTCCGGAGACACCTGGAAGCAGAAAGGCTTGAGGTAAAAAGAGAAAAACAGGGTCAAAGGAGTAACAAGATAAACAAAAGCAGAAACACACCCCGAGCAACCTCCCATGGCCACACTTCAACGTGCTGTCTTGCTTCCAATGGCCAAAACAGCCAGAGGAACTTGCATTTATGGGCAATCTTTAGGCTGTTGTCTGTTGTTGATTTAAGAGAGAAGTAGTCATGGTTTCAAAAATGTGGCCTCCTTTCTGAGGAGGAGGACAAAATGGGTGTGAAGGCCTTTGTGCATGATCTTGGACAAGTCATCTGCCCAGAGCTGGCTTCTTTGGGGCTCTCAGCCTGGCAAGAATGGAGTGCAGGAAGCGAGGTTTAAAGAAGCCTTTTCTGCAATCCTTCTGGTTGGCCAGAGAAAGGAGGTGGAGCTATGGCGCTCTGTTGATCATGTAGACTGGGACAGGAGTGGGGACCAAAGAAAATATGAGGAAGCTGAGTCTGTGACTTAGATCATCATGAAGCCACAGAGCACGGGGACACCCATCTATCTCTGGTTCCAGCCCTTATGACTGACAACAAACCCAGGTCCTCATGGATGACCCTAGAGCAGGATGGAACAGCTGGGACTGGCATGGGGTCCAAGAGGTGTCCGGGGCAAAGGGGCCCTAGGAACCCCTACCAGGTGACTCTCCTGAGAAAGGGGCAAGAACAGCCCCGTCGGCGTTGTTACTGCAGCTACGCCACCTAGTAGTGAGGGACTTGGGCACTTTGTGCCACCGCCGCTGGAGCCCCAGAGAATATCAATCACCCAGAGTAAGACGACAGCTCAGCGGGAGCCCCAGGTATGTCAAGGAGACCCCTTCATGGTGTCCGCATGGTAAGCACCAGCTGCCCGCTGCACCTCACCCGGTGCCGCCCAGCTGCCTGCCATTCTCATCATGGACTGGAGACTGGCCCCAGACACTGGCCAGGCAAGGCTCAATTTCCTTCCCTATTGAGAAATAAAAATGGGGAGCCCCACAAGGCCCTGCCTGCTCACCAAGCTGTCAAGAGGATGAGGATGAGCTGACCCCTTCAGAAGTACACCCGCCACTGTCCACAGCCCAGGCTGAGTCTCCGGAACCCCAGCCCGCTCGGCGGCCCTGCCATCTTCCCACCAGCCCAGGCAGCTCTCCAAGGCTGCCTCACCCTGAGGCCATGTCTGTGTTCCAGGTTGTAAGCAATCAGCTCTGACAACAGGCTGAGCCCCGGAGGGTTGAGGAAGATTCCAGAAGTACTAGGGACTCTTCTCTACATTGTCAAGGAAGAGGCCTCAGAGAAAGAAAATCCTTTCTCAGACTGGACCACTTCAGTGAACAGACCCCCAACTACCCAGTGGAGGGCAGCTCAGCCACGTCCATCAAATCAAGTCACCTCTAAGCCTCATCCAGACATCCACCAGCAAGTGCTGCTGCCGCCTAAAGGCACAGTCGCCACTGACAGGCCCAGCAGGCCTCGCCCCGGCCAACTGGTCTCCCTGCCGCTCCTCTAGCTCCTCCAGCTTCACACGGCAGCCATGGAGAACTCCTGTGCCCTGGCTGGAGCCCCCAGGGCTTCTCGCTGCACTCAGAATCCAACACTGAGTGGCCATACCCTGCCCACACGCACACCCCTGCTCCTCCCGCCCCACTCACGTCCTGCCTAGCACATGGCGGATACCACAAACAAACCAGTAAAAGGAAGGACTTCTTTGTGCCCAAAACTGAGTATGGGGCAGGTTGTGTGTGAACAGCTGACCCTAATGTGTCCCTTGAAGCCCACAGGACAAAACTCAGTCCTTAAAAGGTGAGGGGATGTTCTAAGCCTTCATGTAGATGGTCCTGAAGTAGTTAAGGCCTAGCTATGGTCACTACTACCACAGTTTCTTCCCAGAGGCCTGGATGAACAAGAAAGAGGTCTGAACCTCCGAGGAAGAGGAGGAAATTCTGAATATGAATAGGGATTAACTCACAGGCCACCTGAGACCTCAAGAGAAACTCTCCCCCTCTACCACCCCTCCTTTCTTCCTACCCTGTGTGAGAAGCGAGGCCCAGGTTCAGACGGCCCCCTTGGCCTCTCCTAGCACTTCCTAAGTCAGTCCCCACCCAGTGGAGGATGAGGGAGGCCCAGGGATTGCAGATATTGCGTTACCATGGTAACTGCCCTAACCCTGTTGTGTTTCTGTTCAGGTTACTAAGGGGCCCGCAAAGAGGAAAAAGGCAGCCACGCTGGCTCCGGGGGACTGGTCCAGGTACCGGTGAAAGCTCACTGCCCCTCTCCTTTCCCTTTCGCTCCCCAGGCCCAGCCCCTAGATGCTCCTCCATGAGCCCAGGTCTCCCAGAGCAATGTCACAGCAAAGTCAAGAAGGCCCCAGCCAGAAACTCAGCTGCTGGGTCCCCGCCTAATTCTGATGACCCTTGTTCCTTCTAAGATAATAATAGCTCCACTTACTGCAGGGTGAGCAAGTGCAAATGCCTACGAAGGACAGGCCCCACTCCAAGATGAGTGACGGGCCCAGGTGGTAGCAGGCGCAGCGGTGGGTGTGCCACTGGCCAACAGGGGGCAGCCGACCCTCGGCTGCGGCTGTCTCGGGGCAGGCAGAAGGCAGGATCCAGAGAATTAGAGGCTCCGCCAGGCCAGAAGTCAAATATCCAAAGGTTTCTGTAAAATCTCCTAACATCTAAATGTTGGCGGTTATCATCACTCATACTTTAAAAAAAAAAACTATGCAGTTGAAGCACACCGTGTCTCTGGGTGGGAATCGGCCTGGAGGGCAGTCTCCAACCCTACTCCATAATGGCAGTTGTTCGCAAATTAATTTTTACTATGAATAATGGCGGCAACCACTTAGGGCCACCCTCCTGAGTGTCAGGTGCTGCTTGCCTTAAAATCCTCACCTAGCCCCTCTGCTGAAGTAAGGAAACTGCCTGGGCAGATAAATACGTTGTCTGGCGGCCCCGGCGTGGAAAGCGGGTGCTGAGGTTGGCGCCTACTTCTCCTTGATGCCAGAAGACCCTGAACTGCAGGTTCTCCCCTCCCCCATTCCTTTGAGCTAGGGGCTCGGCCCTGACCTCTCCCCTCTGGCCCTGTCCTTGGCGCCTACACACAGTTCCATCTGCCCCTGGCCCTGGCATCTGCCCTCTTGTCTGCCCGCTGCCCCTGGCGCCTACAGCTTACTCATATGATCCTTCCTGCTACCTCTTCAGGGCACTTCAGAGGCTGGGCTTCTTCCCAGGCCCTAATCCTACCCAGCTCTCCTAACCATATCTAGCCGTGGTGATGCAGTGGCCTCCAAATCCCCCTGCCCCTCTATCCTGCTGCCAAATGAGCTTCCATTTGCCCTGTGACATTTAAAAATATCTTTCCAGCCTTGGCATATAGAATTCAATATCCCCAGCTGTTTAAATACCACTACCTCATTCGGCCCACATGCCTGTGCTACCAATAAAAGTATAAGATGACCCACAACACAGGGCCATTCGTACCCTCTATTCCAATCACGCCAATCTCAATTTGGCTGCTTTGTCCAATGGATCATCAGCGTGAGCGCATTTCTGCCCCTACAAGGAGAAGGCAGGCAGGAGCTCGGGGCGCTATTGAGCGGCAGGGCAAGGTGCAGGCCTCCTGTGTGCCCGGAACACGGGAGCACATGCCTGAAGCATGGTGTGATGTCCGCCACAGCTGTCCTCCTCTCCCTGGCTTCCGACCCCAGTGGGCTCCATGGCCTTGCTATTAATATAGTGCAAAGAGGCCCAGCAGCTGGCTGGGGCCAAATCTTTCCACACGGACGGTGACAACTGCCATCACACTGATTTGAGCTCGATATGTTCTCAACGTGCCTTCTTTCAGTAAAAGTAGAACTGCAATGTGCCAGGGTGTTGCTGAAAATGTGTCCGTTCTGCCTTAGCAATGGGGGGAATTGCCAATGATCAACTTGGGAGTCACGAAAGAGGGCCCAAAAGATGGGTGGTAGGTAGCTTCAGGAAGCACCTCAGGCTCACAGGTACAGGGGTCCACTGCCCTAACTGTTCATCAGCCTGCATTTCTGCAGGGGCCCCAGGCCACCGGCTTCCTCTCTCGTCAGCGATTCCGAGGAACTAGCACAGTGCCCAGCGCAAAGGTGCAGCCAAGCACACATCTGCGGAAGATCAAATGCCTCATGGCGAAGAGAAGGGGAAAGTTGGCTTAATTTTCCTGACATGCTGTCTTTGAGGGGGAAGAGGGTGGCTTCAACATATCCCAAAAGAACCGAGAAAGAATGGACCATTAGGTGTTACAGGGCGACAAATCCAGAGCGGGAGAACTCACTCTATTGTCCAAAACCCCCAGGAGTAAAACGCTATGATTTCTGAGATTTGCTTTAAAAGAATCCCAAAGAAAAGGTTGGGGAGTGGGGGCAGTGACAGAGGAAACCAAAGAAGCTGCAGGCGC
The DNA here is from genome assembly GCF_000956105.1 of Propithecus coquereli. Taxonomy (NCBI): domain Eukaryota; kingdom Metazoa; phylum Chordata; class Mammalia; order Primates; family Indriidae; genus Propithecus; species Propithecus coquereli. The sequence continues at coordinate 1,125,015 of NW_012150875.1, forward strand.
CACCACAGCTCTGCTGTGGAGCTGGCGGGCCTCATCTCTGCCTTGGTATGCTTGAAAATTTCCATAACAACAAGTTTAAAAATACACACGTGAAAAAAATATTCAACAAATATTTACTGAGGGCCTAGTATGTGCAAAGAACTCTTCTGGGCACTTCTTAATTCCTATAAAAAGAAGAAAGGTGAGCAAAGTCCTGCCACACTGGTCAGTAACAGTGTGGCCTGAAAACAATCTCCTTTTGCACAGTGGGTCTGTTCTGCAAATGCCTTGGATCACTTGCAACTGCTCCATGCCACTAACCCATGGAGACAGTCTGAGTACGTACTTTTTAAATTTAGTATTTAAAAATACTGTCTAAGAAACAACACGGCCTGTAAGCTCATCTACTGGAATGTCCTCTCCCATTCCTTGCTGCCTTCCCCACCAGAGGTAACCAAATACAGAATCTTGGGTTTACCACAACACTGTTGACGTTTTAGCTTTATCACGTATATATGGGCTTAGTTTTGCTTGCTTTTAAGCTTTATGAAGAGCCCCATACCACATGCATGAATACATAATTGTAGGCACAGGCTCCTTTCTGGCATCCCATCAAGAACAGAGAAGACAGTAGGAGAAGAGACCACCTCCCCCTACCCAAATCTTCAGAAAGGCCAAAAGTGAGAATAAAGGTGAGCAGGTCGGTTTTGAGATGCCTCCTGGCTGGAGCCCAGTTTCAGAACATGCCGGCAGGAAGCAAAAAGTGCCTGAGCTCATGTTTGCTGGCATTTGGGATGCAGCTCTACCGAGGCCAAGGGCGCAGGTGGAACCCTCCACTGGTAAGACTGTTTTTTGGCTGCATCGGCAAACATAAACAAGTGACAGCAAATGTCATGGTAAAGGCAGATCAAGACAACTACATCTGTCGATTTATTATTACAAGGCAAATGTCATGGGGAGAAAATACACCCCAAGTAATTCAGTCCTATCGAAACTCTGGTTGGAACCAAAATCCTTCGTACCACTGCTCAGCTAAGAGGCGCCTTACTAGATACTGGGATCGAAATCTAATTTGTCTTCTTTGGGGGGAAATCTTTGTGCCACACAAGACCACCTCTTATACCATCTTCCCTAGAGTCCCGAAGAACTTTTACCAGGTCAATGAAAAGAACAAGCAGAAGTGGGACAAAGATGAGTGTGGTCGTTTTAACAGCCAAGAATTTATCTTCATGTGTATTTAAAAAATACTTAACCAGAAGCCAAGTGGTACTGGTAACCTTTTTACAGTAGTGGTATAATTTTCCTTTAAAAACCAAATTTATTTATAAAAAGAAAGCTGATTTAAAGAAAACTGCTAAGTGTAGTTATGGTATAGGAATATGGCAAAAATCATAAGGATGGTATGAAAATAAATGAAGTTTGAGCAAAAATGGCGTCGGTATTCCTAAGGGACTATAAATTTTTTCTCATTTCTAAGGTATGTTTGAGCCCACGCAGTTTTAGCTACAGGCTCTGCCTACAGATGGCCACCGCGTACACCTAGGCCAGCCCTCCGCACCGAGCCTGCTCTCCTCGGGCCAGAGCTGGAGAGGATGCACTGAGCTCCCAGAGCTGCTGAACCAGCCACCAACAACTAGTCTCCCGATCATCACCCCAGGACAGGCCTCTGAGACAGTGCCCGCTTTTCTTTCTCCTGAGCTCGCTGTTTTCCTTACCTGTAGACAATGACTTCAGACAGACAGACAGATGACCAAATGTCACTTTTCATGCAGACAGTTCACCCAATTTAACAAGTGCTCTCAGCAGGAGAGCTTTCATCACAGTAAAGTCTATTCTAAAAATCGTGGGATAAAGAAAGTTACTGCTTTTTCAAATGTGTTAAAAATAATAACATAACATTAATTATCTATATAATTCTGTATTGAATTTGCATATTTAATTGTAGTATTATGATCACATCATTGATATATTGATGTTAGCATGAAGGAAAGGCTGGGGTGCCCACACGGCCTGGTTTGCCAGGCCTCGCCCCATCATCTCAGCATTCCTTCCGGTTAGCACTGCCTTTCATGCTCAAAAATGTCCTCACTGGATAACAAGTTACATGATAACCCTAGTTGTACAGCATGACTAACACATTTATGCCTGCAATGAGCAGGTCAGGGGCCAAGGGTAAGAGGGACCTGGATTTCAAAGGCTGGAGAACATTCTTTAAATTGTGGCCATTCCCAACTTAAACCATCTAGATCTGGGATTAGAAGAGGTCTACCATTTGGGTTTTAAATTATCAAATGATGAGGGGGAGAAATACATGGTCCATAATCAGAGCACAATTAGGAGTTCTCCAATAACTACAATCAATAGCAGTTTGAACTATGTTATTTCTTAAAGAACTTGGTCACCTTCATGAACTAGAGGAAACTGGACACAGAACTTGGAATATGCTTGGCCTCTCCTTTTTAAGATCTTTCAGTTAGGTTTTCCATCGCCCTCTCTTTGGGGCAAATCTCTAAGATACAGTTCATGGAAGTTCAACTTCTCTTCTTCACAGGCTGGAGAAAGAGTGATAGAGCCAAGGTCGGGGCCTCACAGACCCAGCCCCATGGCAGGCAGGAAAACAGCTCCCAGCCCACTCTTCTACCTCATGGCGTTCTGCACACGCTGGTGGTACTACTGCTTTCTTGTCCAGAGGGGAGAGGGTGGTGTCAATAGAGGGTGGGGAACAAATATACATGGACTGCTGGTGGGGACAGACTGGTGGCCTTGGATTGAAGGGCAATTTAGCTAAAGCTCTGTGTTGACCTCTGACCAGCAACTCTACTGCTTGATAGTAACCCGAGACAAACATTTGTAATGTGTACACAGAGGTGTATACCAGGACATGGTCTGCAGCATCCCTAACAGGGACAAAGTAGAAAGAGTAGAAATGCATGTCGATAGGGAAGTAGCTATCCACTGTTTTCATTCAGACCATAGGTAATAAGGTGACAGTGAAATATAACCAGGAAGATCTTTCATGAACCAACAGAGAAGGGTCTTCAAGAAATGCGGTCTAGTGAAAAGGCTACAAAGTGACACAGACACTATTTGTGTTTTTAAAGATCACATCCTCTACGGAAACTCATTATTTGTGAAATTGGTAACTTCTGGGGGATTTGAGAGGTGGGATGTGGAAATTGTGGCTGGTGAAGGATCATCAAAGCAGACATTAGCCTTAGCTCTATTTAATATTTTAATAAATTATTAGATAATACATGTAATTCCTATACTTGCATGTACAATTAAACATTAAAGTTAAAAAGTCATGGCTGGGAGAAGCTGCTGCTATGTCATAGGTTTCATAGAGTAGACGTCTTGAAAAAGGGTCTTGAGAAAAATTGACTAGCCTTTCTCATACCTTAATCCCCATATTTTGGGGACTAGCCTTAAATAAATAACTGGTACTTTTGTAGTTGGCTGGACTTTTGAATAACCAACAGAAAAAGAGAGTGTCACCAAATCATATTAGCTTTAACCTTGGCCAAGTCCTTCTCGGCTGCCGTGTGGACTTTGCCAGGCTTGATTATTAAGGGCATGGTATAGTTCTATTTCTAGCTTCCAAACTACGTCTAGCCAGCTCTTGCTTTGCTCTTTCTTTAATAAGGAGCCGGCAGAATGTCAGTTCTAAAGTGATCAAGAAAAGAATGTGAAGCTGTGAATTGTCCATTTGGTTGCTGACAAAAAATAGATCTGTTATCAAGGGGTTGACATCTGAGCCTTTGGCTCACATTCCACCTCCACATGAAGATTCTCCACTTGGTACAGTGAAAATTCAGGAACAAAACTAGGACTAGGAAAAATTCCGTGTAAGAGCTGGTTTTACCATTAACTAGCAGGTCATTTCCTTCCCTGAGCCTCAGTTTCCTTGTTTGAAAAATGAAAGAGCTAAGACTTCATCTCTCCAGTCCCTTCCAGCTCTGGGACAACTCCTGTCCACATGACTTTTGCTGGAAATTCGATTTTGGGTGCACATGTCTTATCCCCTCCTTAGCACTACATTTTTTCTGCTTCCATGACAGCCTCTCCATTGAACTCTAGACCTGGAACATCTTTCCGGCTTTCCTCTAGAAAGAACATCTGATACCTTCTCACGCGTGGCCCTAAGGCGCTCTCCACTCAACACAGCAGAACTCATGGCCTCCTATTACCCTACTCAACATGGCAGAACTCGTGGCCTCCCACCACGCCACACCTGAGCCTCTGTCCCTGCTTCTCTAGATCAGTGGAAAGTTCTGACTTCCATCCAGTTCCATCTGAGCATCATTGTGACATAGCCAATTCTCCACATTTGTGTTGTCGCCAAGCTTTGTTAGTTGACCTCCTAAATAACTATCAAAGCCACTCTCACCATCTCCAGTTTTATGTATTTCTAGAACCAACTACTGCCCTAAACCCAGCTACTAACAATTCTAGCTTCCTCAGGAATTCCAACCCCCAACTCTGTGGCCAGAGAGATCTTTGACATGGTCAAGTTGATATCGGCACCTCTGGGCCATCAGGAGAAGGCCTTTGCATTGTTTGAAAACTATTCAAGACAACAGAAAGACTGCAGTTCATCCCACTATGCCCAGAAGGCCCTACATGGCAGCCCCTGCCCCTGTAGACTCATTTCCCTCTGTCTCCCAGCTCTGCTGACCTCCAGCTAGTTGTCCTAACATTCCCAGCTCCTTTCCACCAGAGGGCTCGCGGACACACTACTGCTCAACTTGGAACTGCACCACACCCCTGGCTACTCCTTGACTTGGAACTGCACCACCCCATGCTTCAGTTCTCGGATCAAGAGTGCGCGTATCACTTTCTCAGGAAAGTATTTCCTGACATGCTGAAATCTAGGGCAACTTCCTCCATTGTACACTTTGAAAAAAACGTGTTTCTTTTCCATTGCCCTTAGCTCAGATTGTAATGAGACCCTCCTTATGTCCAGATCCACCACTGCATGTGTGAGGTAGAGAAATCGAGTCTGACTTAGCTGACCAGCATGTTCCTGGTGCCTACAGAGTATGTGACCTATGCTGGGTACTCACTGCTTTTCTGCAGATCAAACTCTTACAGCTTCTAAGACTTTCCACCAAGAGGTCACTAAAAGAAAACTGGAAATTTAAATAAACAACATCCAACTTGACTGCCACTCCAACTCTATTTTTGGCTCTTTCTGCCTGGTTGGGGTTGAAATCCTCTCCCTTGCTCGCTTGCTTCTTGGCCTTTACCACCATCACCACCACTACCACTACCACCACTATCACTATCATCACCATCACTACCATCACCATCACTACCACCACCACCACCACTATCACTATCACTGTCACCACCATCACTACACCATCACTATCACCATCACCATCACCACCACCACCACTATCACCACCAACACCACTGCTGCCACCATCGCCACTATCATATCACCGTCATTGTCATCAAGTAACCAATGGTCAGCTATGAAGCAGAGGGAAGCAAGATTTACATCAAGGCCTATCTTGTTCCAAATCTGACTTCTAGCCTTTCACCTCCAGCCTTTTTGCTGAGTCTCTCTCACAGGATACCATCTTGTTTCCTTGTAAAGCCCACCCAAATACTGTCGCAGAAAAGACAGAGAAAATCCCTGCAGAAAATGAAGTAAAACAAGGATGCCTCCACTCCATCCCTCTCATTCAGTAAAGTATCAAAGATTCTTCTTTCTCACATACTTTTAGAGAACACAGTAAGGCACAAATGAAAGATGAAGAAATTAGATAAAAATGAAAGAAGTAATAAAATCATCATTCTAACTAAATGACATGACTAACTAGAAGAACTCAAAAGAATAAACTAAAAATTATTTTGGAAATAAAGAAGTCTACATTTACCAAATACCCAAACTGTAAAGCCCAAGAGGACACTGAATTGGAGATTCCTAGACTTTACGTTTTCAGACAATGCTAATATTTCAAGAGAAATGTGTGGTACTATCATCTTACCCTAGTCAGATGGCTATCATTTAAAAAAAATAACAGATGTTGGTGAGGATGAGGAGAAAAGGGAACTCTTATACACTGTTGGTAGGAATGTAAATTGCTACAACATCTATGGAAAACAGCATGGAGATTTCTCAAAGAACTAAAAATACAACTACCTTTTGATCCAGCAATCTTACTATTGGGTATCTATCCAAAGGAAAAGAAATCAATATATCGAAAAGATACCTGCATGAAAACTACAGACCAATATCCCTGATAAACACAGACACAAAAATCCTCAACAAAATACCAGCAAATCCAATCCAACACAGCACATCAAAAAGATAATACACGATCAAGTGGGTTTCACACGAGAGATGGAAGATGGTTCAATATACACAAATCAATAAATGTGATTCATCACACAAACAGAATTAAGGACAAAAACCATATGATCATCTCAACAAGGAAAAGCATTTGATAAAATTCAAGATCCCTTCACGATAAAAACGCTCAACAAACTCGGCACAGATACCTCAAAACAGTAACAGCCATACACAACAAACTCATAGCCAACATCATACTTAACAGGAAAAAGTTGAAAGCATTCCCTTTAAGAACTGGAACAAGAAAAGGATGCACCCACTTTCACCACTCCTCCTCAGCATAGTGCTGGAAGTCCTCACCAGAGCAATCGGGCAAGAGAAAGAAATAAAAGGCATCCAAATTGGGAAAGAGAAAGTCAAATTACCTCTGTTCACCAATGGTATGATTTTATATCTAGAAAACCCTAAAGACTCCACCAAATGACTCCTAGACTTGATAAATGCTCCTTAACTCATTCTATGAAATCAATATCACCCTGATATCGAAACCAGACAAGGACACACAACAAAAAAAGAAAACTACAAATCAAAAACATACCTGCACTCATATGTTTATTGCAGCACCATTCACAATAGCAAAGATACGGAATGGAACTCAGTGTCCATCAACAGCTGACTGGATTAAAAACATGTGGTATATTACACGCAATGGAATACTATTCAGCCATAAAAGAATGAAATCATGTCTTTTGCAGCAACATGGGCAGAATGGTCATTATCTTAAGTGAAACAAGCCAGACACAGGAAGTCAAACATCATATGTTTTCTTTCAGAAGCGTGAGCTAAACAACGTACACATATGGATGTAGAGAGCAACACAGTGGATAACGGAAACTCAGAAGGGAGAGGGAGCGGAAGGAGGTGGATGATGAGAAATTACTTAGTGCGCACAATGTATGTAACTCAGGTAATGGATACCCTACAGCACTTGACCACTGCACAATCCATGCATGTAACAAAACTGTACTATACCTCATAAATTTATACAAATTTTTTAAAAAAGAAATGTGTGGTGCTGATATGGGGTTGCCAACTGACTTTTAGTTTTTAATCTGCTAAGTCACTGAAAAGAAACTAAATAAAAACAAAATTTTAAAAATAACTTCTAAAATCTTTTAAGGGGAAGAATTAAAACAGTTTTATTTATCTATTTTTTGTAAGCATTTCTGAACCTCTAAAATCTGAAAACAAAAAACTCTAATTATCATCTATTGTCCTAAAAAGAAATGACATCAAAATACCAAAAGGCAAGAAATTTACATAGCCTTAATATCAAGATAGTCCCTTCCCTGAATAAATTTAGCTGATGAAAAACCTGCTGCATCATCCTTATTTTTCTCCATTTACTGGGGACCAGCATTTGGGAATCACTTAGTTCTACTCTCTCCCCTACGAAGGAATCTCTCTACCAAATCCTCTAGAAACCTTCACTGACTGCTTGAGCAGACTGCTGGTTGCCTCATAAACAAACCAATTCTAAAAGTAGGAGAAGATGAGACAAATGTACAAAAATCAATATCATTCTTGTAAACACATAATAAACAGCCTGAAAATGTAATGAAAAAGAGAGCCCACTCACAATGCAACTAAAGTATCAAATACTTAGGAAATGATATATATTCACATATCAAACTCTACGTACAATAGGGAGTTTATACAATTTTATACAATTAAAATTATATAAAGAAAACACAAATCCTTAATGGGAGAAATAGAGACTTGAATAAACAAAGAGACAGGCCATACTTCTGGCTTAAGACTAAATGCAGAAAAGATGATAATATTTCCCAACTTAATTTATAGATTGAATGCAGTTCTAGTCCAGATATCACCAAAGTCATTATAGAACTTGATAAAAATGGTTTTTAAATTCATATACAAAAATAAACCGGCAAAACTATCAGAGAATCCTGAGATAATATGTAGTAAGAAGGCACTTGCCCCGGCAGATCTTAAAATATCATATAAAACAATGATCATTAAGGCTGTGGACCAATCACAGTAAGATGTTGGGGAAAGATGCCACAGTTTAACAAACTGAGAAGGAATGAACGAGCTAGAGATAACCATAGAACACACAGGATGCCACAATACTCTGAGCACAGAGAGATATCTTTTAAAACCTTATCTCAATTGTGGACAGGAAGCTTTTGTTTTTGTTTTCTTAACCAACTGAGCAACAGCAGAAATTTTCAAAATGATAAGACAACCATTTCTTGACAGTGTAAAACAAACCTTTCTAATTCCTATGTTTTCCAAGGTTCACCTCAAGCCCCACACACCACCTCACTCCTGGAGTACTTATAGTCAAATGCACAATTTAGCAGATAAATCCCTATTGTTCTCTAATTACCAGTGTGAGTGTGTCAGCTAGGCTGCATTGAGGCAGCTGCTTCTCCCGTTCAGGCTCCTTCCCAGGGGCCCTGCACCATCATCTCTCACAGCACCCAGTAGGTACCACATAGTAGGTGCCTTCTTGTGGGCCCCTGGCTTCCTAAATACAGATTATTGCTCACAACCCAAGACCTGATTAGAAGACTTCCCGTGTCTCAGATCAAAAATCTACTCTTGATTCTCCTTCCTTCCTCTTTGGTGAAGGGCTGGGAGGGAAATGATGGTTGCCTCATGTGAGAATTTCTAGACCCATAAAGGGAAAGACTCAATTTACAATGATTTTTAGTCGAAACAATGGAGGGGAGAGGGAGGGTCTAGAAGTCATCACCAACCTACAATGCGTTCTCATTTCTGATTTTGAGACCCCAAGTCCACTAACGCTTCTAGTTTCATGATGTTTTCTCATGTACGACTTATGCTAATCATGGCCCTATTAGGAATCATATCATCCTAGCATTGGAGGTGCAGATCACCCACCCACAAGGAGGGAAGGGGTGGAAAGAAAAGGCTAAAGTGGAAACCAAGGATCCACCTGGAGGAAGCAAACGGCAGGTCAGCTGGAACACACCTTGCTTGGGAACTGATCTGATTAGAAACCGATCCAGATCAATCTCCACACCTGCCTGGTTGACAGTGTTTTGAGACCCAAGAGAGCCACATACCCTAACACCTGCATGGAGCAGGACTAATCCTCACCAGATTGCCTTTAGTAAAAACAAAGCCAAGTGAAAATAACAAACAAATACTTTAGGATTCTCTTTAGCACAAAGCAATGCTACAGTGAAGGAGGCTGATCCCCCCCTCCCCTTATCAGGATGGACTGATTACAGAGCCCAGATTCATTTGCCTGAAGATAATTGCCTCAATTCTCCACTTCACTTTGCACATATAGAAATAGTTCCAATCTACCGGAGCCTCAGTGACTAGACATGTAAAATTGGTCTAATCATATTTTGAAGAGCTTGAGCTGAAAGGATTTCTATGAGCGTGTTCCTGAACCATGACACCGCTAAGGGTTTCTCCCCTCTGGGCTTGATGCTGGCTGGCTGGCTGGCTCGCTCCCTCCCTCCCTCCCCCAAGCCTGAAGGGGTGAGTCAGATCCTCAGCAGATGAGATGAAAACAACTTTGAGGCTCTCTGTCAGTGCTGGTGGCTGGGGGGAAGTGGGATGTCCGGGAGAGCTGGACAAAAGACAAAGCCATGAGCAGAGAACATTCCCGACAGTTGAGTGGTCCTTTGCAATCAGCAGTGCTTTCATCCACAGCCCACCAGCTCCAGGCAGAGAGGCTGGAGTGCAAGGCAGAGGTGGACATCGGAGGCCACAATCGCCTGGGCTGGGCACATCTTGAGACACAGGTGGTCATGGGAAAGAACCAGACAAACTTAGTATATGTTGGGGCTAGGCAGACAGACAGAACCAGGACAAGGCAAGACAAACGGTCAGAGTTCAGGGGCTGAGCCAGGGACCACAAGAAAGCTAAGCTCCAGGGCCAAAGCAAAGAAAGCAAGGCACCATGTCCAAGAAAGACCTGTAACCCGAAGCTGATGTTTTGCCTGAGTGGGTAGGCTCCTAGACACTTCCTGTCGGATCAGGAGCATAGAAATGGCTCCTCCTGAGGCAGAAGTAGGGAGGGAGGGAGACAGGTGCTATGTCTGTGGGAGAACCTCAACAGAGCACAAAGTGAAGAGTAGGGCAGCTCCTGAGGAGACAACTCCTACTGATCTCTGTATGCAGGAATATGGCTTGTTTCTGATCCTATCTATCTTCAAAAACGAAGGGCACAAATACAGTACTGTAATACCAACGATGGCCTGGACAGAATCCCGTCATGTCAAAAAGATGACTATTTTACCTTATTGTTTGCTTTTAGCTCTAGATGGCGTTCCCCCAAAATCACAAAATCAGGAGCTCGGCGTTTTCACCATTTCTACTGGTGAGAGCCCATTGATATCGGTGCAGTCTAAATAACAGCAAAATAGCACCTTAGAGAAATGAGCCAAATGCTTTTGTATTGTGTCCAGTCATCTTTGGTCCCCCAAAGAACAAGCAGGAGGGGCCAATGCCAAATTCTCAGAGGGGCTGAGCCTTTCTGGCTGATTGCCACAGTGAGGGGTGGGGGGCACTTCAAACTCCCTGAATTCATTTCTATCCAAAGGAAAGTCTGAAAAGCTCTCCATCTCCCAAAATAATCCTTTCCAATGACTGTCCAAAAAATATGTTCAAGAGTGATGATACCCACTCTCCAGGCAGAGCAGAACCAATCAATCCATTATCTTGAGTCTCATCTTAGAAAATGTGTTGATGTCTAGAGGACCCATGACAATAGCCTCCAAGCCTTCTGAGAACTCCTATGATTCATCTTTGTCTCCCTGAGAGTGACCAGCACATGGCTTTGCACAAGGTGGGCACACGAGTAGGAACAGGTGGATTGAAAGCAATTCTCTCTTGGGCTTTTAAAAATCAAAAGAAAATCTCAAAGTTGGACCAGGTAAAAACCCACCTCTTTCAGAAGACCATCAGATGAACTCTACCTCTGATTCTAACCAGTTACTCAACTTCCCTCCCTTGTCTATCTCTCTGGTGTGGAATTTCTTATTCTGCACCTGTTGGCTGTCTGTTTTTAATATCTGGGGGCATTTGACATTGATATGCACGTTGTTGGATGGCAGGAATTACGCATCCTCAATTACTTGATCTCTCCACAATGCTCAGAATAGTGTCTTGGTCATAGAAGTGACTCAATTCATGATTGCTAAATGGCCAATTTCATTTGTTATTTCTGAGACAGCTCCAGGAGGGGAGGCAAAGAGGACCAATGTAATTAGTAGATGGACTTGAATAATTTCTTTGCTTCGACAAGTGATTGTGGAGCAAAGAGCCTCACTGCCCTGCCTCAGTTAGGAAAGCTGCATGACGGGCTCCATCCGCACACAGCTGTTTGCCCATGTCTTAAAACTGCCACCCAAACATTCCTTCCAGTGGGAAGATTGTGTGCACCAACAGAGCCCCCAAGCTCCTCATCCACAGCCTCCAGAGGCCTTTAATGGAATCAGAAGCTGAGTTGAAAAGACTTTGGTGGGCATCAAGTTCCAACTCTAGGCAGCCCATGAGCACCATGGAAAACATTTCCAATATGTGGTCATCTGTCCTTTGATTTCACACTGCTTCTGTCAAAGAGCCAACAACATCCTGACAGTCCATTCCATTCCAGAGCCCTAATTGTTGGATTATTCTTCCCTGTGCTGGGCTGAAGGCTGTCTGTTGTAACTACCATCCATAGGTTCTAAATTTTGCCCTCTGGAGCCACATAAAATAAATCTTAAAGCCTCTTCCACGTGGTAAACCTTTAAGGGGCTGAAGACAATATTCTTCACAATTCATCCAAATAAGAACCTTATTGTATGATACTGTAATGAGCTGGGAACTGCGCTTTCCTGTCCAACTGGTTTAGGAGCCTCCCTCCAGCAGAGCCCCAAAGGTGATATATGTCCACACTTTATTTACTGGCAGACAGAGAGAGCCCCTTGTTCCTTAGCCTGGTAACAACTGAGGTCATTCATCACCCACTTGCTCCTTTTTGAAATTCACTCTGCAGCAAGCACTTTTTTAAAGTCATGCACGTAATGCATTTTAAAGAGCATCTTCTGCACAGCTCCATTTGCTCAACCTCGGCACTAAGTGCAAGATGGAACAGTATTTCAGTGCAGTGCCCTGCTCCTTCCTCCCAGAGCCTGTGCTGAATGTACACTGAAATGTATTTGTAACTAAACAGGACTGGGGTTGGAAAATGCAGTGTTTTGTTAAATGTTCATTTGCTGATTAAAATGCATCTTGCAAAGAAAGCACATTGCTAATGTACAATCTAGTCCAAAAATATGTATTATGTAATGCACATTTTTTAATAATGCAGGCAATCTCGGTGTATCTATATTAGTGAATCGGCTCTAGGCTGCCATCTCCATTACAGGCATAAAGCACTCCATCTGAAAAATGAAGTACTTTCTCATGTACACTAAAGAATCATAATCCACCTCGTTCCTGACAGCTGGCATTAGTTACCATTGAAAGGGCATTTACCAGCACCCACATATTCCTGATTTTTTCCCCCACAATGTGCCCTGCAATCAGCTTGAATGATGTCTTTATGTTCCATATACTGTCAGTGGAGTTGTACTAGTTAAAAGAAATAAAGCAGGTGGGTCAATGTGGGCAGACCACTTAGAAATATCCCGTTTGTCAGGACTGAGAGGTGGAGATCAGGATTTGAAATACACAGCTCCAAAAGCCCCTGTGGCCAGTATCCCTCAATAATATCCACAAAATGCTTAGAGCCATGCAGGCGCCTGTGATAGTACAACCCTTTCAGTTTCTCTGGCAAGTGTTAGAGCAGAGCACAACTGGAATACAGACATTTGTCCTTTTATGGGGTTTGCCAAATCAATCCCACTTTATTAGACCAATCAGTATTTTAATGCTACAAACTAACTCACAGAACATGAGATGCAAGACAGACATAGCCAAGACACAGAAATAAGAACCTCAACACATCAAAAGCAGTTGCTAGACACATACTGAGGTCTGACCTTTGCATTTGGCAGCTTTAATGCGAGCACGGTGAGGAAGGTGTGAGAAGTTCCACCATGATGAGGGATGACTGTGGGTGCATGACTGACCTTCAGCCACCAGGAAAAAGTACAGGAGGGAATTCCTGGTAGATCACCCAGAGGTAGCCCCTCTTCTTTAAGTCCCCTCATACTGACTCAAGAAGGAGAAAAGAACCAAACCCATGATATATGTCCCAAATGAGGTGACCTTGTTGACACTTCCATGGATTTCAGGAAGACAGCTTTGCTCTGAGTTGTATTGCCTTTGGGCTGCCATTTCCATTATAGGCATAAAGCACTTCATCTGAAAAACGAACTACCTTCTTATGAGCACAAATTAAAAGAATCATAATCCACCTTGTTGCTGACAGCTGGCATTAGTTTCCATTGAAAGGACATTTACCAGCACCTGCATATTCCTGATTGTTCCACAACGTGCCCTGAAAGAGGGGCACCCCATATTCAATAGGGAGGGCAAGACTGAAGACATACATACCCTGAAAGAAGCAGGTTACAGATGGAACTCAAGAGCTTTCCACTGTAGGGATCCCCTCCCGTAGGCTGTGGAGCTCATTTGATTTTCCAGGGCCGAGAAAGAGTGGTGCTAATTCACTCCAGCTCTTTAGCCTTCGCGGAGCTCACAGCATGATCCAGCGGTGTCTGGCCGCCCCCTAGCACTGCTGCTCGTGCTGATCCAGTTGTTTCCTCACGTGAAATTCTAGCTGTATTAAACAATGTTGGTGGATAAGGAGAGATTCTGACTGATTTAACATTTTGATCAACAGAAGACTAATCTGCAATATCCTTTGCTTAACGCAAGATTTTCTCTTTTGTTCACCTTCAGCACCTAGAACAGAGCTCGGCATGTGCTAGGCACTCAATGAATATCTGCTGAAAGAATTACCTTTGTTAAAAACCTAGCTAAGAAACAGCCGTAAAGGGACATCTAGTGAGGATTCAGTGATAACTGAATAGCCTCACATGAGCAGGACTCACAGTGCAGGAAATCCTTACCTTTTCCGATGCTCTCAGCTCAGGTCTGCCTTCCAGCAGGAGTTCTCGGCGAGAGAGGGCTCAAGGAGGTCCGAGATGGGTTTGCAGACGTGCAAACTACTGCCTTGACTGTGGGGGCCCTTCTCAAGGAATATACCTATTTACCCAATTTAGACTGCACTGGGCATCTTTTTTTTTTTTTTTTGGAAACTTCTCTAATTACAGTCACTATAACAGATCTGCTAAAGGTGGTTTCATGATTAATGACTACCTGAGGTTACCACCCTCAAACTATTAAGCCCTTGAAAATGCCCTTAGCTGGATCATTAATACTCATGTATCAGACCCTCATTCCCCTGAATATTTGCAATATTGAGGACTAGTTTTCAGCTGCTCTGGGGCTGTGTCCATTCCATCGGTAACCCTGCAGAAGCTGGGAAGAGGCACGACCCCATGGGCAACCCATGCCCAGCTGCCCAAATACTCTAACCTGTGGCTAGCTCTCTTGCTTGCTCGTTGGAACCCACCAAGAACCCCCGCCCGTCTCTTCGCTCAAATCCTTTCAAACAAGGTCCCCTCCTGCCACCTGCCGGCCCACTAGGGTCTGCGCCACAGACTCGGCGCCACCGCGCAGCTCGCGGGGAGGCGGCCCCCACCTCGCTACTGCACATGCCCGGCAGAAGTCCGGGCGCGCAACTTCGCAGAACCTCACCGCCCCGGCTCTCCTCGCCTCAGTCTCCTCTTTCCTCTCCCAGGCGAGAGGACCAGCGGAGGCACCTCTCCCGAGTCTTAGACTGCAGAGTCTGAGACTTACCGAGAGGAGCCCCGGAGGAGATAGACTTTTTCTCCCCTTTCCCATTCCTTCTTTTTGCTCAGAGGCAAGCTGAGGCGCGGAGCTTTAGAAAGTTCTTAAGTGGTCAGGCAGGCAGGTGCTTCCCTTTTTCTCCTCGCGCCGAGGTGGGGCTGGGACCTCTGGACCCAGCTTCTTACCTCATAAGGTGCATCTTTTCCTGCTCCAGCAGCCAATGCGCATCGGAGCCGCTCTCTGCAGAGCCAGGGGGCAGGTCGGCTTCTCGGTGTGCGCCTAAGAGGATGGATCGGAGGTCCCGGGCTCAGCAGTGGCGCCGAGCTCGCCAAAATTACTACGACTTGTGCCCGCCCATAGGCCGCCGGACAGCCGCCGCGCTCCTCTGGCTCTCCTGCTCCATCGCGCTCCTCCGCGCCCTTGCCGCCTCCAACGCCCGCGCCCAGCAGCAGCGCCTGGCTGCCCAACAGCGCCGGAGCTTCCTTAACGCCCATCACCGCTCCGACGACCAGGTATTCCCCGAGACCCCTGAGTCCGAATCTGACTACGAGCACGACGAGGTAGACCTTGACCTGTCCCTCCCTGAGTGCGCAGAGTACGACGACTTCGAGTACGAGCTCGAGTCCAACAACGACTTCGAGAACGACTTTGACTCCGACTTCGACACCGAGCCTGATTCCGCTGCCGAGCCTGATTCCGCTCCCACCACTGAGCCCGAGACCGAGCCGGAAGACGACCGCGGCCCCGTGGTGCCCAAGCAGTCCACCTCCACCCAGTCTTTCACCCAGCGTCTGTACGCTCTGAGGTTGCGAAGCCCCGACGCCTCCCCAAGTCGTGCGCCGCCCAGCACTCAGGAGCCCCAGAGCCCCAGGGAGGGGGAGGAGCCCGAGCCAGAGCCCAAGGACAAGGATCCGAGGGCCCCCGAAGAGTCTGAGGAGCCCAAGAAGGAGAAGAAGCAGCAGCGCCGCTGCAAGCCGAAGAAGTCCACCCGCCGCGACCCGTCCCCGGAGTCCCCTTCCAAAAAGGGACCCATCCCCATCCGGCGTCACTAATGGGGGACTCCGTCCAGATTCTCCTTGTTTTCATGGATTCAGGTTAGTTGGCCACCTTTAAACTGGGGGGTCTGGGGACGGTGGAAGGAAGGGAGGAAGAAGGAAAGACAGGGTAAAGGAGCAAGGTGGGAAGAGAGCGGGCTCAGCTAGCCAGCCCGGGATCGGGGGGTCAGGGTGAGGTGGAGAGGCCTCCCCAAATCTCCCCAGGACGCCGCTGTCCCGGTGGCCAAAGGCTTGTCGGACGGCGGGGCGCTCCTTGCGCCCCGCTGGAGACAACCCGAGGTCTCTGGGCCGGTGCCTCGGACGCTCGAGCGAATCCGGACCCGAGCGAATCCGGACGGCGGGGCGCTCCTTGCGTCCCGCTGGAGACAACGCGAGGTCTCTGGGCTGGTGCCTCGGACGCTCGAGCGAATCCGGACCGCACTCCAGGTTTCTAGCTGCGCACCAAAACGGCACCGGTAAGTCACTTGTTTTAGGTGTTTCTTTTTTCTCCTAGAAAGACTAGTGTCAAACGAGTTGGCTTTGGCAGCCGCCCGAAATGTGGTTCGGAGGTGCGCGCACCAACTTTCACGATTTAAGAGCAGCTGCGCTGTTAGCGACACTGTTGCAATGTGCGGAAAGTAATCAGAATGGATTGGGCAAGAACTCCGGAGACTCTAGGCTCCGGAGGGAAGTCGCACGGGCGCGCAGCGTTTAAGCGGCTCACAGCCGGGAGCCCAGGTCCCGGCGCTGCCAATTTGGAGCCCTGGGATCTTGGCGCCAGTGCCTCCCGCTGCCCCGCGTCAGTCTTCGCCTCCACCGCCCGTCTCCGGGCGCTCCTGGGGCCAGAGACTGCTGCAGAGAGCGTGCGCACCTGTCCGCGCACCCCAGAGCCGACCTCTTGTAGCGCGCCGGTGGTTTCCCCGGAGTCCCCGGTACTTGGAGGGCACGCAAGGGAGGTATGTGAGTCTCAGGGGGTACCCCTACGGGCTACCAGGGCTGGCGGCGAAGGTTTGGTCACGTCGGGGCATTGCCAACCTTGTGGCGCAGCTGATCAGGCGGCGGGGCTGCATGCAGCTTGGCTGGAGAGGTCCTGGGCTGTTTGTGCGAGGCCCTGAGGCAGGAGGGAGAGGTTAAGAGGCCCTCGAGGTGCTCGCAAGCGTAAAGGTAAAGAGGAACAAGGAATGGGCCGGAGAAGGGGTTCGCGTTTATCATGAGGACACCGACACCGTACAGTGTGTCCTCAAAGAGCGCAGCACACGCCGAGCTGGGGAAAGGTGTTGGTTCGGGCGCCAGTCCTTGGGCAATCGGTCGAGAGGGGGCAGGGGCTGGCGGCGGCTTCAGTAGCCTCCGGGAGGGGAGGCAGCGTGCTCCGGCCATTTTCAGCCCGGGTGGAGCTAACTTTGGAATCTGTAACCTGGAGGGGAAACTGCCCTGGTGACCCAGCACAAAAACGCAGCAATCCAGTGGCCCTCAGCGCCAACCCTGGGGGAAAAAGCTAATAATTGAAATGTATTTACGAAATCTCACTCGACTTGGAAATTGATCTTTTTGTTTTCATTTTTTTTTTTTTTTTTTGGTGCGTGCTCGTCTCGTTTTGCGCCGGCTTGAGTTACTCTGCTGAGAATGATTTGGAGGAAAAGTAAAGCATTTTGATGGCTTGAACTGAAAGACTGTCGGGTTCTTAAACGCCTAAGAAAAGGATAGTGCTAGAAGGAAAATACTTTAATAAACAGTCTTCCTTCCGGGACCTAATCGTAGGAAAGCCATTGCAGCGCCCCAGAACTTAGTTATGCCGACGGTTGGATGCCTTCGTGGTCTTCAGTGGTAAATAGGGGGAAGGCACTTGGTTAGCAAGGGGTTTACCCTCGGCAGCACGTCGGAAGACTGGGGGCCAGGCGTGCCCTGCTCTTAGCTCGCAGTCGTGAAATTGCTAAGTGAAATGGAGCGCCCCTAAAACTGAAATTGCTACTGAATGCAAACAATGATGCTGTGTTCATTTTTGTGATATTAGGCATTGTTTTTCCTTTGGTAATGTCTTAGTAGCCTGAGTTTACCAAGCAAAAGAGGTCTCTAGGGAACAGGCTAGAGAAGCCAGAGGTTTTGTTGAATTTTTTTTTTTTGGCGTGCTTTACAGTGTGGAAGCTATGTTTACAAACTGGGTAGTCTGGGGGGCTGGTTTTCCTAAGTGGTTTTTCATGAAAGAAATTAGCATGTTGCCTTGTTACAGGATGAATAAACAAGTTTTTAAAAGTCTTAGGGTGCCTAGCCCACACCTCACACTGGTCTTGCTGTTTTTTAAATAGAAGGCAGACACAGGGAGGCTGGCTTTCTTAACTGTAAGCAATGCACCAGGCTCATATATTTAGGGGGAAGGGTCCCCAATCCAGGAACACACAAATAGTTTGCTGTCTGAGGACACTGTCTTCCACAAACTGCCTCCGAGTCAAAGTAGAGGATATATGCATTACAGCCCGATTGTGAAAACCTGTTACCCACAGGCACACACCCTCCCCCATTCAGTTCCCCTCCCCCAACTTCCCTCTTTCCGCCCCATTCCAGGGTGGAAAAGCCATGAGGGGTCCGTACAAAGCAACTGAGAGAAACCAAACACGCAGGAAAGCACCCATGACCCATCCAGAGGAGGGGATTTTGCTATATATACTCTTCAAAACTTCTTTCTGCCTGAGACACTAGTTTTCAGCTGCCTTCCTTTTTCACAGACATTTCTAGCAAGTTCTCCAAGCATTCCCAACTCACTAGTCTTCCAAACTAGCCCTTTGTCTAACCCTGCTAAGCTGGGGTTAGCATTTGAATGGGCTCACTTGTCCTTTTACATAGGTGGGGTCCGTTGAGTAAGGATATGCTCGCAAAAAAAGCAAACTTTAGAGTTAATCATGTTAGAGTTATAACATTTCAAATGCACAGACAGGAGGAGGAGAAGGAAGAAAATAAAGCTAGTTAAGCATGATGGTATACCCAATAGTTTAAGATTCTTCTTTTGCTACATTCATCATTGGCTTAATGGAAATTTGCTTTTTTGGGGGAGGGGGGGTCAAAGGTGCTCTTGTAAATGAATTTCTTGAATTGGAAAATTATGTAGCAATGTTCAAATATTGTGTGATGTCAATAACCTGACATACATAGGTTTACATCTAAAGTTTTGCAAACAAAACTTTTTAATCTATGTTTATCAGAATTCAAGAATTAGAAATTTTAAAGTTTAGAATTATTTTAAGATAATGTTTCTGTGATGCACTAGAAGCTTTTGTACCCTGGAATTGCTTACAGCCCTTTACTCTATAGCCTTCATTTTTAGCAGCTGCGATAAAAGTTTAATGAAGAAAGCTGAAACTTCAGTCTTGGTAAGAATGTTTTGGTTTTTTTTTTAAAATAATCTGCATGGATTTTACTTAATTTACCAGTATTATCACTGCTCTTCAAGAAGAGAGGAGCTATTGGAGGAAACTGAGCAGAAACAATGGTGTGGGGAAATCATTTCTCTTAGGAAGGCGACCTTTTAAAAACCAAATCACTAAAATCATATCGGACTTCCAGAGGCCAGTGATGTCATGCCAGCTCAGGTGCTCCCTTCTCTAAAAAACTGCCCAGCAAAGGGATGAGATTCTCAAATGACACCTTTAATCCCTATGTTCCAGAATTCCGGATGGAATTTCTTGTCCTGCTGTGGGGTTTTGACATTAATGACTCTATTTCCTAAATCTTGATGCCCCACACTGGGGCAGCGGGATCTAAGACAAAAGGCACCTAACAGCCCAGGCTACTTCTAGCTCTGGTCCTGCCAAGTAGCCTTAGATCAGACCTAGCACCTCACTGCCTCAGTTTCTTCTAAAGTGAAGTAGCTGAAAGAGATGTTCCTATCCCTTTCAGCTCCATATATATGCAGGTGGGTTAGTTTTAGAAGCCTGGAGTTGCTCAATTTGACTCTATCTGTGATTTTTAACATTAATGGAATCTAGAAAATTTCAAAAGTTGATCAAATAAAAAGCACCAGCTATGAAGAAATCTGGTTTGTGTTGGTCTAATGTTAATTTTGTCAAATCTGCTTTTCAATTGGTGGCAAAAATGGTTTAAAAAGAGGCAGGTTAGAAAACACAGAATTCCACCGTGTCCTGTCCCTAAACTGAGAAAAAATTGGCCATCCTGAAGAACAAGCAGCATTTAGTGTTTTTAATGTGGGGGTGCCCCCCAACCACCTTAGTGTCTAAAACAAGCCTTTCAGAGCAGAAACAGGCAGCAAGGTTACAAGTATTGCACCGGTACGTGGAGTTGAGATGCTAGCCATTTCAGGACACAGCACACTCACGGGAGCATTGGTTAAGTGATCACAAGTGTTGAATGTATTATTTGGTAACAGTTTTAAGTGTCCTGATTAAGCTAGACCTGGAAAAATGGCCTACAGGTTGCAGCTAGTTAGGATAAACCAGTTTTTCCAGCAATGTCTTTTCATTATCACTCCCTCACCCCCCAGATTCTTCATGTTTTTTCCCCTTAATTCTCTGCACCCCCCCACCCCATCACATTTTAATACCACAGACATATACTATATTATCTGTTTATGTACTGCAGGACCTTGTAATAGCTAAGATTTTTTTTTTTTTTGCACATACCCCAAAACCAATTTTGCCTCCATGACAAATGTATGGTATAAACAAATAAATGTTTCAAAAAAAAAAAAACTGGTTCTGTCAAATTAAGTGACTTAGCGTCCCATTTTTGTTTTATAATTTAACTTTTTTTCCCCCTCACACATAAAAAGGCTAATTTTTACTGGTGTTTGTTTTCTTTTTTTTAAATCTCATGGGTTTTTTCAAAAGCCCCCGATAGCTATGCTGGGCCAAGTGCTAGGGCCTAGTTAATTCACAGTGCAGAGAAGCCAGAGTGAACAGCCTAGTGACTTAGTTCCCCCATGGCCAAGAGTCTGCAGTGCAGGGCCACCGTCACCTGTTGATAGCACTCAGCCAGCAAAGGCAGGACACTGGAGAGGAGCTGGCACCGTGACACCCTCTGCATGCAAACTATTCCAGGGTAGAATTGGGGAGGCTGCCTTCCTAGCTTCAAGTGTGGGCACAGCCTGTGTATTTATTCTATGGGCTTATCTTAGGGTGAGTATGATTCAAATTAGCAGGGGGCCATGGCCATTGGAAAGGCCAGGGTGAACCTAGGCTTTATAGACAGAGGGTAGGTAGCAGCAGTAATGTGGGGACAGATTTGAGGAAGACAAAAGGAAAAGAAGGTTTTGAGGGATCATGGCAGGAAAAAAGGGGAGGTAAGAGGGCAGGTAAGAGAACCCCCGGGAATAAGCAGAAGAGAAGATTTAGAAATGGGGGGGATGTCACAAAGTCAGGAAATTTTAGGACTTTATAGAATAGTTTGAAGGCATAAAAAGAGACTTGGGGAGAAGAAACCTCAGTGGCAAGCTTCATATATCTGTTGGCCAAAGGGAGTAGGATAAGGGGCAGATGTCAGCTCAGCATTAGGAGGAGCATTTTTAACAGCTAAAGACAGCATTGGAGGACTAACTGATGAGGACCTCAACATTTGTCACCATTATCCCTGCTGTCCCCTGAGAATCTCTTACAGACCTGGCCCAGAAATTCCAATTTCACAGGTAGAGTGGAGTTTTCATACAAGTGCCTCAACTGCTTCACCCGAACAGAAAGATTTAACACCTAGGAGTCTTACTGTCTAGTTCAAATGCTAAGCCTTGGATTTCAGTTCAGGTCAAACTTGAGGGGTATGAAGAGCACAGGCCAAAGACTTGCAGCCAGCTGAAGACCACAAGTTTCTCCTCCCCGCCCCCCCCCCCAGGTGACATCTGGTTTCTGAGTGTCCTGGCTTATGTTGCTGTCTCAATTAGATTTCATTAGGAAAATTTGCCCTGGGTAATTGAGGTTGTATGAGGTGAAATATACCATTCCCCTTAAATTCAAGCAATGTTACCCAGAATCCCCCAGAATGGCTGGAATTTCCATGAATTACAGACATTTTAAAAAGAGCTTCCACTAAAGCCAAATTTACCTTCCGGGATCCCAACCCCCATCTGCCACTCACTTGTGCCCCTCTCTTAGTCACCTTCCTGTGGTGCTGTTCATCTTTTCTGGAATGGCCACTTCTACCCTGAAATTCTCTGCGGCATCATCAGCTAGTCTGGAGAAGGAATCCACAGCCCAGTTCAGGCAACCACAAAGAAAACGTCTGGACCCACACTGTATGAGCACATGTGGCCAGATAACAGTAGCGAGCCTGGCTGAAGCAGCATTTGTGGCCCTTCTGAGAAGAGGGATGCTGAGCCACAGCTAGTGAGCTGAGCGAAGGGGTCTGAATTCATAGTGAGAGCTTTTTAATCTGAGCAGATCAAGCATTTTCATAAAGACTGTTTCTACCACCTTTACTATGCCTTGCTTCTGCCTAGCCTAACCCAGTGCCTTGCCTTATCCATTTGAGGCATTTTTCCTTTCCTTGGCATTTGCCTGAAACAGCCTGGTCATGCAGACCCTTCTGCAGGCAGCAGTATGCTGCTGCTGCTGCCTCCACCGGCCAAGGCTGGCAGAGGAGATGCTGGAAGGGAAAAGAATGGCAGCAGCAAGTCTTAATTGAACAGTAATTAATTGAACAGTTTCAAAGTCCTGTTGCTACTCATTCTGCACTCAGAAAACATTTGTCACTAGGAGGCTGAGAAACTTAATAGTTGCCTAAATTCTCTTTTCTGTGTTCTATTCTGCTTTTGCCTTTTCCTTACAACTGGTGAAAAGATCCTCCTTTAAAAGAAACCCACTGACAATTAATGACATGAATGGGCTGCAGAGAAAGCTCTTCTGCAAACTGCCCTCCTCCCAAAGCCGCAGATCGAAAGGAAAATGACTGCCCAAAGGGATTGTTTGTCCTGGTTTCTGCTCCTTTCCCTGTTGCCCACCTCCCCTCCGTCTCAAGGGACTCTTCTACTTTGCTTTCTCTTTCTTGGCTACAAGGATGAACCCAGAAAGTTGACAGGCAGCTACCTAAAATTTGGATGTGCCAAATCTGGCAATGAGTAAGAATCCGAAAATACAAGTATAAACACAATTACTTGCTGATTGTGTGCCATGGAGGTGTCAATATAGCAGGAAGCCCAGGGTAG
Organism: Propithecus coquereli; assembly: GCF_000956105.1. Classification (NCBI taxonomy): domain Eukaryota; kingdom Metazoa; phylum Chordata; class Mammalia; order Primates; family Indriidae; genus Propithecus; species Propithecus coquereli. Next base: position 1,148,323 of record NW_012150875.1, read on the forward strand.
CACGTGTAGCCACCAAGGAAGCGGTCCATGTCCCTGCAGGTGGCAATATGGCTATAATGCCACTGTTCAGAGAGTCAATGGTAAAGAAATGTATTATTCTCATTTGGGGTTACTTGTTTACAAAAAGCTACTGATTTGCTACCTGTGGCACCTGGGCCATTGGGTCTGAATGGGCTGACTTTCCTCAGAAATGCAGAGGTTAATGGAAGCATAAGTAGCATTTCCCATTGCTTTCTTAATTCATCAAATATAGAAAATCTATTATTTTCACGTAGCCAAGAATATACAGTTTTCAAGAAACCATTGCCTGGGGTTCGACAGCCAATCCTGCCCTCCCCTACTTGACACATCATCTCACTACAGCCCTTCAAAGACTCTAGCACATTCCCCCTCAGGAGATGGTCAAGATCGTGGCACACAGCTTTTGTCTTTCATACCAACTCAGCCTTTTTTCAGGCACTAGCTTATCCCGACTACTTCTTCCTTAGCTGCATGAACCCATTAATAACCTTTCCTTCCTGGTTCCTGCTCATTCCTATCAAATGTTTACTTCTTCTGATAGAAATCCATCCAGAATTGGAACTCTACATTTAAGGTACTTTGCTATGATACAGTTATAATGGCAGATCCTAAAAACAATGCCCCTGGTAGGGTTAGGCCCCAGACTAGGTTGCCCACCAACACCCAGCCCCGGCCATCTTCTTCCAGGTCAAGGCCATGCTTCTGTCTTAGGCCAGCAAGGTCGCCAGCCCTCAGGGGTCTCGCCAGACAGTCCAGCCAATCAAGGTGGCCCCTAGTCAGCCCACATCACACCCAGCTCTTACCATTATCAGGTTCCTCAGGTCCCTGTGGCCAGGCCACCAGTTGCCTCACACATCTGGCCACACTTCTGGAGTCTCTGGAGTCCTAGTGCTGATGTGCCGTGGAGTTTCAGCTCTTAACCCCAGTCACCAAAAGGATTTAGGGTTTTCAGATTCTGGTAGCCAGTCCTACAGAGAAATAAGAGTAGAAAAAAAGAGAAACATCAAAGTTTAAATACTGGGATTTATTCTTCCTGCCCCTAATTTCCTTTTAAATTAAGATGATTTCTATCCATGTGTAAGGGTCCTTTCTCAGCTTAGAGCAATGATTTTCAACCAGGGCTGATTTTGCCCCCCAGAGGACATTTGGCAAAGTCTGGAGACATTTTTGGTTATTAAAACTAAGGGGATGCTACTGGCATCTAGTGGGTAGAGAATAGGGATGCTGCTCAATATCCTACAATGTGCAGGACAGTCACCACGACAAAGAATTAGCTGGCCCTAAATATCACCAGTGCAGAGGATAAACCGCCATCTGGGTTAGATATGCTGAGTGGTTCTGAAACCCCTTCCTCTGGAGTGCTTCCAGCCCTCCTTGCTCTTTCCTGGATTGTCTCACATTTTCCTCTTCAGTGCTCCAACTGTTCAAGATTCTATGACCAAATATATTTCTCCCCTAGAGAGTTAGTTATATCTAAGCCAGTGATCTCATATCCTAAATAAGGATGATTACCAATTTGAATTTATGGTCTTTATATTTTTCTAAACTTCTAGACCCTTCCTCCCAAATAATGAGCTGCAAAAATCTGTCCCAACTACCCAACCTTCCTTCAATTCTGCCATGTCTGAAACAAAATTGACTCTGCCAGGACGCCAGCCCTCTTCCTGGCTTCTCTGCCTCATGGCCAGTGTCCCATCATCCAGGTACCACACTTTGGCTCTAATGCCTTTTGTCTTTTTAGCACTGAAGTTGCTGGAGGATCCTGTGAGACTCCTCCTGAGTCCCTTCCTTTAGCCTTCCTGCCTCCTTCACCATTGTCTGGGTCTCTCCCTACAAGGTCTCCTTTGTGCATAACCCCTTTCCTTTGTTCTCTTCATCAGGACCATCCTCCACACTGCTTCTACCTTTCCTAAAACTAGGCTCAAATCCTCATTTGCAGGACAAAAAAACTTTCAACATCCTCTCGGTTTCCTACTAAAACAACCTCAAAAGTTCTTGTCCTGATACTCCATGGCATCCTCGGAGAGATTTTATCCAATTTCTCTTCCTTTCTCTTCCACGGCCCCCCAAAGGCCAGCCAAGGTGGCCTATTCTGTTTACCCAGCCACGCTCCATGTTTCCTACCATTGGATCCTTTGTTCGTGGTAGGCAAACTGTCTCCCATCCCCCTACCTTCTATTCATAGCCAAGGCGTCTATCCTTTCTTGAAGGCCCATTTGGAACGCCATTTTCTCTGTCAAGACTTCCAAAGTTCCCCTAACTGAAGGTCTCCTCTTTCATTTTTATCCTGCTCTACCCGTTACGACAGGGGATTGGTATTCATCCAACTTTTATCACCTTAATCCCTGGTAAAGAACCATAATACCAGAAAGAATGTTGAAAGGAGGCCTACAGGCCCATGAGAATGTCGAACAGAGATCCTGTACCCGTTCCTCGATGAATGATGCTTTGAGGGTGAGCTCGAGGCCTGGCAAGAGCACACCGTCCCTTTGGGGCACCCATCGCGGCCTCCCTGGAGCGCCAACCCCAGCGTCCACTGACCTTTCACTTCCGCAGGGCTCAGCATCCCTGGGGCCTCAACCCCTTATCCATCCTTGGCGCTCCTCGCAGTAAGCCCTCTCCTCAGGGTCCTGGCCCTCTACCTCCAGGCCCTGAAAATCTTCTTTCTCCTCGCCTCGCCCCGGCGGCGGCGACCCCCCCTCTGTTGGGTAGGTTAGCCCACCGCCATCAGCGAGCCCGAGGGTTGGCCCTGGGAGCCCCCGATTTCACCCAGCCTTTGCGACCTACACCGTCAGGAAGAGTGACCCCAGGGTGCTATCGGTCCTCGTGGCCTAGTCGCCATACACGCGCCCCCCAAGGCCTTAAAATCACCCCAGCAGCATAACCTCTTTGGGCGTTCCAACGCGGCGCCCCCTATTGGACCTCCCACCCATATCCGGTTTCCGGTCCAACGCCCCCTGCTCATTCGCCAGGCAGTCTTGATTGGCGTGACCCCAGCCCAATGGCTGACCTAGCGCAGGGGTCGGAGGGGAGTGAGTTGAATGTTGGGACCCAGGTGGCCCACCCGGTGGATGCCCAGGTGGTTGAGCCTTTTCGCGTCGGGGTAGTTACCCAAAGTTTGAACCAAAGTTCAGTGTTGGTACCTGGAAGTGTGTAGACTCGTAGAGCTGAAGCAATACGCCTTTGCAGGGCTCCTAACGTTACCCAGGGTCCGGCTTAGTTAGCTTTTCTCCGCGGCGCGCAGCCAGGTGGGTGGTGGATGCAGGGGTCGATGATGCGCTGTGCCTTGTGGTACCCTGGTTCTAGGAGAAACGCATTACATTAGACCTAACGGGATCGGACCGTGCCGTGGGTTCGCCCGCCTGCGGCGCGTATACAGTGGTACGCGCCGACCGCAAGCGCCTTGCCGCAGCCCACCCTGTGTAACCCTTATCCCGCCTTCCCTCCCTCGGGGTTATGCAGTCCAGGCGACTGCCTGCCCCCTGCCCTGCTGAGCTGCACCTAAATGTGGCTTGCCAGTCACTGTCACCCGCTGGCGAGACTGAGCCGATGCGCACCTACCGGGTTTTACGTGACCCCTGAGCGGCAATTTTTCCCCTGGGGGCAATCCCTCTGCAGACCCCTGACCCAGAGCAGGGCGCATGCATGCAACGAGCTCGCTGGGAAGTCCGGGCATTTACCCGCCACCTGCTTTGAGCTCATCGTGGCGCGGCAACCGCAGCGCAGCCGGGCGGGCGACCGTACATAGGTTTGTGGCCGGGCTTAGTGCCGCCTCAGCGGGCTCTAGAAGTGGAAAAGTAAAGCAGCTGCCCTAGAATATTCATAGCAAGAGGAGAGGGTCTGCACTGGGGCTAGAGGAACTGACTGACCGACCCTACGGCCAGCACCGGAAGCCGGGAGTCGCTCACCTCGGCTGCCGTTCGCGGCACGGTGTTTGACTACGGGTTTAGTGCGCACTGGGTTGTCCAGTCTCCGAGACCACCCCATACCGGCCATAAACCCAAACCAAAATCCCCTTTAACCTTTCCCCAGAACAGTAGGACCTGTGGAACTCTTAGGCCTGCACTCCATGGGGCCCCCCCGTGCGCCCCGCGACTCTCCTTCGGTGCCGCCGCGGCTACTGCCTGGGGGGCTTTGCTTGACTCTCCGCGGTACACACCTCAGACCCTCTCACTCCCCTGCGTAACCATCCATATAAACGGGGAGAACCCTGCCTGCGCCACCCTAAGCCACTGCGGAGACCCCTAGAGTGTGATGGGGATGGGGGACACTGAAGTGCTTTACCGGAGCCAACTGGAGCTAACCTTGGCAAGCGGCAAACGAAAGCTGCAGAAGCCGCGGGGAAAGTACCCCAAGGCGTTTTAAAAAAACAAATTATGTGCTAGCACTCGGCAACCCCTCACCCTTGCCTCTTCTCCGCTTCTCCGGTGGGCTCACGACCACCTGTCGCATCCCCGCGCGCATCTGCGCCCCCTTTCCAGTCGCCTAAAGCCTTGCGCTCCGGACTTGGGACTTGATACCAGCGGCTGCCTAGGGGCTGGGGGCTACAACTCAGGGGTTCGGGGTATCCTGGGGTGACGAAACCCTCCTGCAGTCCCCCTCCCCGCGAGGAGAGTCTGTTGGGTTGGGGAGGGAGGGTTTCAACTCGAGCGTCCCGAGGCCCACGTCTTGCGTCACGTGTCCCACAACGCAGGAGATCTTTCTGGTCAGGGGAGAAGCTAGGAGAAAGACTCCAAATCAGTCAGGGAGAGGAGTGGAAGGAGCCAGTACGTCCCTGCGAGGCCCGCGCTCATCAGCCCCCTTACCCAAAGTCCGGGACTGCCGGCGGCTCCTGGAGCCAGAGCCGGCTCGGCACTGGGGCCGGCGTCCTCTGGTGGCAGAGAGAAAGCGCTACTGGCGATTTTCGGACCGAATCGGCGCGCTCCTCAGATCCAAGCAGGCGGGGCTGGCCTGGAACAGAGAGAAAGAGAGAGTGTGAGAGAGAGGAGGGGACAAGGGCAGACCAAGGTGGGGGCCGGGGGCGGCCCGAGAGGATAAAAAGTGGCCAGGAAGGAGCCTAGACTCCACAGCAACAATTGAGTTGCTTCCGCCATGGTCTAGGGTTCCAGGCCCTGAACCCACCCCAACCTCACAGGGGTTGGAAAGTGAGGCTGGAGAACTTTCCAGCTGGAACTTTGATTTTTTTAAAATAATTTTTTCACCCTAGTTTGGTTGGGTGCTCCGTCTTACGGAGCCCCAAATTTATTTTAAGAGTCCGCCACCGTGTTATGGGCATGCGCAACTGCCTCGACGGCAATAATATGTCAGGACAACGCGATAGCCCCCCTGAAATTGGGGAACAGCCTGAGCAACCACCCTTGGAGGCCCCAGGGGCAGCTGCCCCCAGTGCTGGGCCTAGCCCAGCCGAAGAGATGGAGACCAAACCGCTTCACAGCGAGCCCATCACCATCGAGAATGAAGGCGAGGCCTGTGGACCTCCAGAAGTCTCCAGGCCCAACTTGCAGGGCCTCAACCCGACCTTCGAGGAAGCAAGAGCCTGGGGAAGCTACAGCCCACCTCCTGAGGAAGCCATGCCCTTCGAGGTCGAGCAGCCCATCTTGGGAGGCTTCTGGCCTACCCAGGAGCAGCTTGGATACCCCAGTGAGGCCCATGCAGGCCTGGGGGCCTTTGGCCCAGCGTTCATGGAGCCCAGAGCCTTCGGTGGTGCCAGCCCAAGCTTGGGAGTCTACAGCCCTCCACCAGAAGAAGCCATGCCCTTTGAGTTTGACCAGCCTGCCCAGGGAAGCTGCAGTCAACCTCTCTCGCAGGTCCCAGACCTCGCTCCAGGCGGCCCAGGTGCAGGGGTCCCCGGAGCTCCTCCCCAGGAGCCCCGAGCCCTCAGACCTGCAAATGCTGGCGTCAGAGGGGGCTACAGCCCTCCCCCTGAGGAAGCTATGCCATTTGAGCTTGATGGAGAAGCCTTTGGAGACGACAGCCCACCCCCAGGGCTACCCCGACTTGTCCCGCAAGTCGACGGCGGCGGTCATTTCACGGCAGTCGCGGTCCCGAGTGCGGTCCACCTCGCTCCCGCCACGAACGCGCCTCCCCTCTGGGTCCCAGGCGCCATCGGCAGCCCATCCCGAGAAGCTGTCAAATCTCCTCCTAACTTCGCAGGAAACAGCCCCCCGATGGAGATCTCCGGACCCCAGCTCAAGATTGGTAGCGCCCCCATTGGGGTCGACGACGCTCCCGTCAACATGGACAGCCCCCCAATCGCGCTTGATGGCCCGCCCATCGAAGTCTCCGGAGCCCCAGATAAGAGAGAGCGAGCAGAGGGACCCCCAGTTGAGGGAGAAGCAGCCGAGATGGAAGGAGGCTCAGCCGCCGCTGCCGAAGAGGGAGGAAAAGTCCCCTCTCCCGGCGACGGATCCCCTACCGCCCAGGGAGCTGCTGACGCCCCGGCCGCTCCAGACGCCGGGGCAGCCGCTGGAGCCCCAGCCGATCCTGGCGCCGGGGCGGCCCCTGGAGCTCCAGCGGATCCTGACGCCGGGGCGGCCCCTGGAGCTCCAGCGGATCCTGACGCCGGGGCGGCCCCTGGAGCTCCAGCGGATCCTGACGCCGGGGCAGCCCCTGCAGCCCCAGCCCCTGCCGCTCCAGCCGCTCCTGACGCCGGGACAGCCCCTGGAGCCCAAGCGGATCCTGACGCCGGGGCAGCCCCTGGAGCCCAAGCGGATTCTGACGCCGGGGCAGCCTCTGGAGCCCAAGCGGATCCTGACGCCGGGGCAGCCGCTGCCGCCCCAGCCACTTCTGACGCCGGGGCAGCCGCTGGAGCCCCAGCCGATCCCGACACCGGGGCAGCCGCTGGAGCCCCAGCCGATCCCGACACCGGGGCAGCCGCTGCCGCCCCAGCCACTTCTGACGCCGGGGCAGCCGCTGGAGCCCCAGCCGATCCTGCCGCCCGGGCAGCCCCTGCCGTTCCTGCAGCCTGGGCAGCTCCGGCCACCGGGGCAGCTCCAGCCGGTCCTGCAGCACGGCCAGCGTCAGCAGCCCGAGCAGCTCGGGCAGCCCCTGCCTCCGGGGCCAGACCCAAGCTCCATCACCTCAGACCCCCCAGCCCGGAGATTCAGGCTGCCGACCCGCCTACTCCGCGGCCTGCTCGAGCGACTGCCTGGCGGGGCAAGCCTGAGAGCGGCTGTGTCCAGTACTTCGAGGAGGGCTTGGTCAGCAGCGACGAAGACTCCAGCGGAGACGAGTCCGACGATGGGACCTTCGGATGCCTGCGCTGGTTTCGGCGCCGGAGAAACCGCAGCCGCCCAAAAAAAGCCCGACGCAACTTTTTCTACAACTTCCTCTCTCAAGCCTTCGGGGGATGCTTCGGTCGATCTGAGAGTCCCCAGCCCAAAGGCTCGCGCTCTTCCAAGGTCAAGAAGGTTCCCGTGGCGGAGAAGCGCAAACAGATGCGCAAAGAAGCCCAGGAGATGCGTGCCCAGAAACGCGCACAGAAGAAACGCAGCAAGCTCATCGACAAGCAACTCAAGCAGGAGAAGATGGACTACGTGTGTACACATCGTCTGCTGCTTCTAGGTAATGCGGCGGACTCTGCCTGCGGGCAGCAGGGCCGCCGGGGACCCGGGAGAGGTTGGCAGGGCTGCCGGGTGGGACTGGGGCTCGGCAGCGGGAGGAGCGGGTCTGGTTAAAGGCGGGAAGACCCTGCTAGAAAGTTCCACGGAGGGACCCTAACTTTACCCTGGGAGCGGGAGGGGAGGTTCGGTGGGTTTGGATGGCCGAAGTATGTGCCCTCCAGGGAGAAAAGTGATGCCGAGCGACACTGGGGGTCGTTACCGGCTGGGAAGGCGAACGCCGGGGACCGTAAGCTGGACAGGCAGGGTCCTCAGGTGAGCCAGGAACTGCCAGGAAGGGGCCCCGGGGCTCCCCTGGCAAGGCTGGTTGGGGCCGTGGTGGGCCGGGGTCATTGGGAAAGGCGCGCCCCCGCCTCGCCTGGCACGGCTGCTTGGACTCAGACAGCTTGTTGTTGGTGTGTGTTGGTGTCCGTATTCTGTGTCCGCCTGTGCATGATACGCTCAAGTGTCCCCAGTTCCCATCCTGGCACCCCCAAATTACCCGCCGACTGTGTACTTGTACTTGGGAACGGGCTGTCTTGTGGTTTGCGCCATGGCGCGGGCAAAAAACTTTCGGTGTTCACGCACTCCGTGGTACCTGTGCGCGGGTGCTGTGCGGCCAGCGGCGAGCGGCGAGCGGCGAGCGGCGCAGGGAAGGTGGCGGAGCATCCTGGGTAATGTGCTGGGCCCCTGGCCAGGGGAGGTAGTGGGGGCCGCTTCCCGCCGGCCTCCATAACCTTTTTCCTGTATGTCTTTCTCTCTTTTTCCCTTTGCGCTAAGCGTTTCCTCACTTCTCATTCGTTCGCCAAACCCTCTGCCTTTACGGTTGAAAAACCAGACACACAGGTATCTGGGGCATCGGGGCTGCACACGAGTTCGGTATTCTGCACACACTCAGTTTACCTGGTGGGGGGATGGAAGGGGGATGGGGGAACACTTAACCTGCTCTGGGCAACTCTGGATCCAAAACCGTGTGGGGCTGGTTCCCAGGGGGTGGGCGTGGCTGTGTTTAAAAAACATGAAATATTTGTTTTCTAGCGAGGAGCCCGAGGTAAGCCAATCATTTGCACTTTTACAAAGAGCACAATAGGAGGGGCTTGGTTTAAAAAGAGTGGGAGTTATGTGTTGGGAGTGGAATGTTGTGTTGTGTTTGAAATGCAATTAAAATAAAAAATTTCAAAAAATGCTCTGAGTGTATTCTAAGTGTGGGGACAAAGTATGGTAAAACTGAATATGATTTGTGAAACATGTAAATGTTTGCATGTGAATTTTTTCAAGCAGCTTTAGCTGGGGGCAAAGAGGCTCAAAGGTAAGGTTTTCTGTAAATTGGCTTTGAATACCAAAAATAAATAAATAAATAAAAGTCTTTTGATTAAAGTTAAAATAATGCTATTCTCAGCAGAAGGGTACCTTGGCAGCCTTCCACCGTCCCCCCCCCAGGACTCCCTTTCTCACCCCACAGCAAGACCCTCTCTCTTAACTCCAAGTCTTACCTGGCCCTCCCCAGTTCGCCTCTTCTCCTCCAGCCCCCAAGACTTCTTATGTCAGATCTGAAGCATTAACTCTTATTGCCACACTTAATCAAAGCAGCAATTAGCAATGGTCTGAACATTTGGCTTAAATGGAAATTTTAAAAGTGAATCTCCACAATCTTAATTTTTAAATTTTATTCTCTGAGACCTTTCAAGGGATTTCAAGATCACAATTTCTAAGGCTGTGCTACATTTGTTCGTTAAATATTTTATTATGTGTGATGGTTTTTATTAATGGCATTATTGATATAGCTGTATGCTATTGTGATGTGTCTCCCATGAATCACAGTTTTAGATGTGATGGTCATTTTATGTGTGCCCACCCAGGGACATAATGACATTATCATTTACCCAAAAACATACAAAAGGGAGGTAGTTTTAAATTTCAAATGTCCCAACTGCACTAAAACCATAAAACCTTAAATGACAATGTACTGCCTTCCCTGTAGACAACTGATTTTGCCAAAACAGACCCATTTCAATATTGTAAGCATAGCTCTGGGAAGTAAACCTACAAATTGGGGGTAGGGGGACACAGCTTGGTGCAGACAGGAGACCCATGTGACAGTGCACAGCTGATTCCTAATGGTCAAATTGGTAGCGTCCTGTACGTGCTGGTGCCTCAGATGCCTCATTTGTGAAATGAAGATTTCCTAGCAGATCTCCACTAAGATATCCTTTAGTTCCATGACTTGAGTCTTCTGTTTTTCCCAGGGGTTGCAGGTGGGGGAGCATGGTCCACTTAAATCAGGACTGGAGGCTTAGACCATAGATTATGCAACCACCAATCCTGCAGCAAATTGTCCATGTGTGGGGCCAGGTCTTAAGAATATTAGAAGTTTCCCTGGACTTACCTTGTTTGTCCCCAGGGGGGAACATTAACCTTGACAAAAGGAAATTTGCTGGAGTCACCTTGCCATTGTCCCTGGGTGTTAGTGGTCAAGCATGTTTAGATGCAGCATAGTCCAGAAAACAGACTGGTAAACTTTGGGTTGTGTTTAGCATGAGCCTGAACTCCCACAGCCAGTGTTACCTGCCAGCTGAAACCATAGCAGTAGCTACAGTTTTCCACCAGGCTTCATTTTGCTGAGGTGACAAGAGAGGCACAACATCTGGGTCTTAGTTACTTATTTGGAAGGGGGAGAGGAGGAAAGATGAGGACTTACCCACATGTAGGATAAGACTTTTTACTAACTTTCTAGTCCCAACATAGAAAACAAAACATCCATGCATTCTTGCCACTGAAATGCAGATCAAATGGCTGTCCTTTGGTGTGGTTCCTAATTTGTGACATGTAGATTCATCTGTTGCTTTAAAAATGTATGTTTATGAGTGTATCTTCTTTGCTTTTATTGCCCAGAGAGCTTAACCACATTACGGGAATCTTAGAAAAAGAAAGAAAAAACATGATGAAAATTCTAGAATATCTAAAGAGTTGAAGCTCAGCATTATCCAATAATAGACTATTTCCGTGGTTCTATTGCCTTTTTAAATAATTTTGATGGCTTAAACTTTTTTTTTTTTTGGAAACTTCATTTAGGTGTGATTAACTCCTTGTTTAAGAATTAAAGGGAGCTACTAGATCAGAAGTTTTTAATACCTGCTGCATTTATTAAAATTACGTAGGCTTATGTGATATATATTAATGGCCATTCTATGATACTTTATTTATAGAGTGAATCACAGTTAATTGTATGATAATTTATTTATGCCTCCAAGTGCAACAGTGATGCATTGCATCCTCTCTTGCAGAAGCACTTTTTTTCTTTTTTCTTTCTTTTTGTTTTTTTTCTTTTCTTTTTTTTTTCATACAGCCGTTTGTCTGTATTCAGAATGCCTCCACTGGGCTGTTTGGTACAGTGGGGAGGCACAGCTTCTCAGGCCACAAAATTGTAGAGTTAAGATAGACTTTTATTATTTTCCCTTCTCTGCCTCCCAAGAGTAGTCATGCTTCTCAAAGGCCAAAATTCTGTCCTGCTTTTTAAAATCCAACTTCCCATAGATTTCTCCCTCAAAAAACCTTTTTCCATGTAGGTGGATTAATTTTTTAAATTTTTCCACATTATCTACCATGGAAAACTGGTTTTAAGCAAAGAAAATTAGGAGTCATCCCCTCTGTATATACCCTTCTGACATGACAAGGAACATCCCACTGCTCTCAGCATCTTTAGTAACCAGTAATATTAACGATAACACATTCTAATTGTATTATACCTTTTTTAAAAGCCTTTCATTTAGTCATGTTTATCCTTTGAAACAGCTCTGGGCAATAAAAATGCAATAGGACCTCATTTCATAGGCAAATAAAGCAAAACTCGGAGATTAAATATCAGGGACTTTTGCTCAAAGACTGCAAGGTAAGTGAAGGATCAAATTCAGATAAGGTAATGCTTAGGAAAAATGTGCTAATAAGCTGTAAAGCATTACATAAATGTAAAGCATGATTCTTGTAAGTTGTACTATATGCTCTTAAAATCCCTTGTCAAATGACAGGTGTCTAATAGTCTGCTGCTTTCAGAATTATAGCCAAACCCTGACGGATCCCTGGTTATAAATGTCCATTGAGTGTACATGAAACGTGAGCTCCCCTGTTTCTGAGATACCTGTCACTGCTATGGTGATATTTAATTTCCACATTTGCTCTAACTCATTTGCCAGCATAGCAACACTGCAGTTTTAGTTTGTTTGTTGGCCTTTTCTTTTTTCTTTTAAATGTAGGTTTTCTTTAAAGTCTTTTAAAAAATCCTCCATTAGATTTCTTTAGCAGGGTCTAAAACTTTTCTCTTTAGTTAGCTTTCCACTAAAAAATAATAATAATAATTGTAAGAATAAAATGCACTTTTATGCATAGTTCTATTACATTTATAGAATTAGACGGTTTAGAATATCCTAGTCTGGATCTAATGATCTTATTAAAATAACTCTGCTCAATATTCTTCACAGCAATTTTTTTTAAAAATGTTCTTTACTTTTAGTCCAGGGCTAATTCTTACTTAGCAAGAGTATATGATCTTAGACATCACCTTTGACTTTTTATACAGGAAGGGTTGGTATTAAGAAAAAATAAATTTCTCTTTAGAGAAGGTAACCTTGAAATTTGAAATTCCCAATGTCAGCCATGCTCCTCTTTTTGAGAGTCAATTTTCCCTCCAAATAAAACTTACTCCCACTTCCAGCAAAATTATGGCTCTTCAAATGCCTCTAAATAAAGTACCTTTCAGGAGACACATAAATAGTGAATAAAAAATGGTTTTGACATGTCTAGGTTTTCTCTTACCTACGGTAAACGTGGAATCGTGCCAAACCCACTTTGCCCCTCCCAGGGTTCCTAATGAAATGCAAAATTCACATGTCATTTGCCCATTTTAAAATCAAATTTCTCAGGAAGCGTAGCAATTTTTCAGATAGGACAGGACCGGCTGATGTGACAAGGTCAATCTATCAATTAAACAGCCAGCCAGGGGAGCTGGAAGCATTGGTCAGGCTGATTGGCCATCTCTGCCTCTGGTGGTCCCCTAACTCCCAGTAACAGAGACTAGAGACTCTGGCCCTAACACCCACCTTGACAGATTTCATTGAATTGGACTGAATGGAACCTTTGTTCCCAGTACATTCCTGTTCTGGCCTGCGGTCACCCTGAGCACAAGATCATTCTCTCTTTAGGAAGTAAGAGAAAAATGGGCCTGAGCCTCTCTTTCTGGGGCCTTTATGCAATTTAGAAAAACTGTCGGGAAGCCACAGATACAAATTGGCCACGGGGGTGGGCCACGGAGCCCTTGAACAAGGGAGGGGAGGAGTATTTCCAGAAGGAGACACCATTTTTTCCTAATTCCCCCCTCAAAAAGGTCAAGATACTAGAAGTGAAGTTACATTTGAGAAATCCAGAGAAGCATTTTACAGGGTAGTGCCCTCAACCTGGTACCTGGCACATAAAAATGTCTCAAAAATGTTAACTATTATTTTTAGACATTTACTTTTTCTCCTGGACTTTTTTTTCCTCCCTGCTCCAAGTGAAGTTTTTGGTTTATTTTGGGTTTTTTTTTTCTGTATTTCCCATGAGACTGTTAACTTAGAAGTTCTAAAAGTGCTGGGCATCCCATTCTGTCTTTCTGTCTCTACGTTTCAGAGCACACTCTTTGCACACATTTTGTAAATAAAGGTCAACCCGAGCAGCAGACCAGTGATGCCTTGCCAAATTCATGATTGTGTGAGGTCACTCTCAGGAGAGTGATGTGGCAGAGAGATGATGAAGAAAACATTTTTTACTTGTCCTGAAAAAGTGTCACCTATTACCCCTGCCTATCCATCCCTCCCCTTGCTTTCTCTTTTGATTAGCACCTATCCATAAATCAATTCCATCTGTGGCTGAGCCCAAGGACCTGAGCTGGGATTATTCTGTGGTTATTATACCTGCAAAAAAAAAATGTCTTTAGTTTCCTTCCCTACAGCCAGGTGGTTAAAGCAGTCCAGACAGTGGGAATTGAAGATGAAGAGACCTCCAAGAAAGAGGTAAGGAACAACACACAAAAAAACAATGTTTGACTTTTAATTATCGTTGATCATCACAAGCGCTACTGAGACATCGGATGCTTTGGTCTCTGACAAGTAGCACATAGGAGGCACCTGCCTTTCAGGTTAGATTATTGGAGCAGTTTTACACATGCAACACCTGGGAGCTGTAATAAGGGAAGAATGTTAGGCAACTGATCTGTTACAGAGCCATGGGAACGCGGGGAGTGTGCCTCTGCCGTACTTACTTAGAGGTAAAATCCCAAATTGCGCTGCACGGTAATTTGCTAAACCTCAGGAGAATTCATGAGTATTTTGACTCGTGGAGTTCTGCCCACAGAACTTGAACATTGGATCTTACTAAATGTTTTTTAATGATTCAATTTGGGGCGAGGAGAGAGGTATAAAGGTGGTATAAATTGTTATCTGATCTCGAATTTATTATGAGTCAGTCAATGTTTCCGACATTGTCACACACATTTTGTGTGTGGGACAGAGTAAGTACTTTAAACTTCCTTTAATGAGTTGATAATGAGAAAGGAAAACCTCTTGTACCTACTTTCTAAGGAGTGTCACAGTCAAGCTTTCACGGGCTCCGCGTCACCACTGAGTGTTAATTCTTACCAGGAAATGGGGACTTAGGCAGCGAGAGCCTCTCTCTTTTGATTTATAGAGCTCTTGCCCCTCTTCCTGAGTCAGAAGACCACACTACCTCTCTCCTCTTCCCTATGTGAACAGTTTTGCCTTTCATCAAACTGATTGCTAAAGTGTGAATTACTATGAAGCTCTTTTTCACAGGGAACCTGCATTCAGGTAAGTTTGAAGCTGTGGGATTTTTTCAGGAAAAAAGTAGAATGCTTATGACAATACACAAAAACTAAGGCCAGTCATCGAGAGATGGCCGATGGGATGTTGGCAGGGCTCTTCCAAAGGAAATAGGAACAAGTGTCCTGCATCTTAGCTGGTATCCATCCAAACTCCCCAGGGCCTCAGGGACACACATGTCTGTGCCTCAGTTTCTATACTTGGAAAAGTAGCTGGTTGATCCAGTTGCAAAAAATGAATATAAAAGACCTGTCAAGAATAGATGATATTACTTAGGAAATATACAAGTCCTTACATTCCAGGGATCACTTGAACCCATCCTGGGTTTTTTTCTTTTTTTTTTTAATCTATAGTTATATGTGGTAACACCTAAGTGTCCAAAGGATTTAAGCAGAAGCCCTGTGGGCTTCTCTTTTTAAAAAAGATTTGTAATCAGCCCCCTTGATTTTTTTGGCTTGTGTGGGCATTTGAAATCTTGGAAAGTGTCCATCTTAATTCCTTATAGCTGTTCTCTCTATAGGTCTGCTAGGCCTACAGGATGCTTAATTATCTTAGTAATAAAATCATAGATGTCATTCAGAGGTCTTTCTGCCTACTACCTCCCAAAATGTGATGTTTTTAAATGACTGGCTCTAGAAGGGCCCAGAGATGGTGAAGGTGAGTTGATATTTCAGGTGACCACTAGATGGTGAGACAGTATAAGGCATAAGAAAGATGTCATATTCATGGTGAAAGTGACAGGGGCTGAGAAGAGCCGGGAACGGTGAGGAAGGATCCTACTTCACGTTCACCACTCCCCCCACCCACCCTAGGACAAAGCTCGGATTCAAATAGGCCCCAGAGCTTTAGTCAGACACAGTCTTTTACTTCTAAGCTGTAACTTACCCAGTTATGTATATGCCAGGATTTTAGGAACATTTTGGGGGGCTCAGTCTGACAAAGGGACCCTCGAAATGGCTCCATTGACATTTTGTCCTCGAGGTGGAGGGGCTGTCCTGTGCCCTGTAGGATGTTTAGCAGGCATCCCTGACCTCTAGATAGCAGTAAAACACACACACACACACACACACACACACACACACACACAAACACACACAATGTGACAACCAAAACTGTCTCTAGTCATTGCCAAATGTCACCCCTGGTTGAGCACTACTGCCCTAACATTATCAATATCAAATTCTGGGGAAGTTAAAGATCATACATATCATAACTCGCATACCTTAAAAAAATTATCTTCAGAGAAAAGGTAGTCCCCTTTGGTCACTAGTAGCCAGTCAGAAATGTTCATACTTATTTTAATGACCTGCATTCTTGGGTAGAAGTCATTTCTAGAAATCTCAGAGAATAAATCGACCTAGATGACACTTTAGAATAGAAAAGAGAATTATTTCAAGGAAATAAACAATGAATTGGTCTAAGACTCTAATGAACCAAGTCAGTCTCATAGCTATGCTACATCAGTGTTTAGGTAGATTGTAACTCCAAAATGATCACATCTACCACTTAGGGATTCTTTAGGTTGCCTTTGTGTGTAGCAGGCTGGGAATTGTCCATCTGTCTGGTACACACTAACTTAATTTACGCCGCATTGTAGAGAAGGATGCCAAGACAATAAGGACCCACACTCAGCTGCTGACGATACGTCATCTCTGGGGCAGCGGGGACCCCACCTGACATGTGTTCTGCAAAACATTAAGGGAGGCTTTAATTGGAATGTGTGCACGCCAGCGGCAAGTGTGTGGGCCCTGTTTGCTGGGTCTTCTTAGTCTCAGGCCCACAGGGAACCAGCCCGCTGCATGGAGGTGACCTATCACCTTTAACAACTGATCTTTCAAGGGAGGAAGTTACATGGGGATGGAGGCAGAGGAAGGAATACCTCTGAATGACTGTACTGAGAAAGAGAATAAGATTTTTTTTAGGAAAAAAAAGTAGTTATGCCAATAGAAGTAACAACCCAAGGACATTTCCCTGTCAAGAGTTTTGCACTTGGTCTTCGATAAAATGGACACCCCCTTCTCCCTCCTAGGGCACATTCTATAACCAATATCTCTTGGAGTAATCATAACAGGGCTAAATCGTGATTTTATTTTTAAACAGTGACCTAACTCCCCAGCTTGCATCTAACCAGCCTCTCTCCCAAGTAACCATTATAGAACAAGACTTCATTGCTTCTTTATTATATTTGGAGCCTAGCACATTTATATTTTTGTTCCCATTTGGTCTGTTAATAGAGTTTTCAGATGTTACAGATTCATCAGGGATCTAATTTTTTAAAAAAACAATGTTTTTTTTCTTTTTCTTTCTTTCTTTCTTTTTTTTTTTCTTAGAGAGTTTGGAATTTGCGACCTCTAAGTTCATTGGAAAGGCCAGGAAAAATAAATAAAATAAGACAATAACCACTTTCCACTCCAGACATGCAAATGGATTTAAACACTTAGCTTTTACTATTAGAATCACTGTAGAGTGAGATATAGAAATGGATTGGTAGTTTGATAAGTTATGTATTAGGCATGTAAAATTTAAAATATCATTTGAAATCAAACTTGTCTGAAGACTAGCTTTATATGTCCCAAGTTCAGCTAAACAATGCCACACTATAATACCGCCTTACTGCAGAATCCTAGAAATTACCCAAGGCAAGCATTTTGAATGTTGATTTTGACATTTTGCCTGAGACCAAGTGCAACATCTTTCCAAGGAAATGCTTAGAAGACTCAGGGCAGAACCCAAAAACAAATGCCAGAAATTCGGGGAAATTCTTTTAAAGTTGGATTGCCAGAAAACTTCTAGCCATTTATAATTAAGCATTGATGTGATTTCATTTCTTTCTTTTTAGCTGCTAAAAGCAAAGCACATTAGGTAATTTTGTTTTGCAAAACAAATGGCCAGGGTGGGTTTTAAGATGGACACTTGGAGGAGGGTTCCCCTTTCTAAGTGGGAGTCTTTGGAAATGTTCCTGATGGGGTCCAGTCATCCCGGAATGAAGTCACTTATGAAATCAGTGATCCTAGGGCAGTTTGGCGTTTGTGATCTTGCAGCGATGATTCCTCGCTTTCTTCCCACATAGGTCTAATCTAGGGGAGGCAGTGGACAGAGGAATGCCAACTCTTTGGGAGGGTCCTTGGATAGTGGAAAGAGCACTGGCTTAGAAGTTGGGGTTTCTCATTCCTGCGACGTTGGTTGATTCTAGCACTTTACTCTAGGATTCCATGAATTTGCCAAGTGACGTCCAAAAAAGGCCAAAGTTTGATTCTTAAAAATATTGACAAGGCTCCATTTTGTGATGATTCTGCTGAGTATGCCGGGGGTCCTGCCGTGGTCAGGGGAGTGACTTAAATTTAATGGGTTGTCCAAGAGGAGACCAGGGGTACTTCTCTGTCCAACTTTATGTATAAAGAAGGAAAGACCCAAGTGGGGCAGGACAGGTAGAGCTTGAGAAAGGTAACTCTCCAAAGAGACTGGAACTCAGTTGCCAGGAACAAACCCAAAACCTTTGCAGGCACCTCACCCTCAGACTGAAACTGACAAGTAGTGGACACCTCTCTTTCTCTTCTTTTCTTTCCTTCTTTTTTATTTTTTTCCCCCCTGGCCCTACAACCTTGATTCCCCAGAGTCAAGGTGTGACTTCAGATACTAAGGTAGGCTCAAAGCCTGTCCTGCCAGAGGTCAGGAAGGAGGGAGCCCATCACTCTGCCTTAGAGGGAGAAAGGGGCATGTCCCATTTTTTTGGCACAGCTCAGAAGTAGGGGAGCAGAAATCAGCAACCTAAGGAATTCCCTAATTTCTTTTTTGCTTTCCATTTTCTCTCTCTCTTTCTCTCTTCTGAGATTTTTTTTTAAAGCAAGATCCTTATTTTGGGGAGCTCTCTGAGCAGGAAATACCTTTTTATTTATTGTTTTTAAGAGAAAGAAGTGAGAACACCCAACTATTTAGGGCTGGGACAAGGGAACAATAAAATAAAGCACGTCTGCTTCCAACTGGCTGGCAGATGGCGCTCGGCGTTCACTAATGAGAGCCCGGGAGCCTGGCTTTTCAAAACTCCCGCTCAGTGCCTGCAACAGGACTCCACACCCCTCCCCAAATCCTCCTTCCCTGGGACACAGCCCTGCCCCCAGCCCCAAGGCCAAGGGATATGTTTTAAGGTTTGTACTTGGGCAGTTGCCATCTGGGGATAAATCCTGTCACTTTTAACCAGGGGCTCTGTAGACGTTAGCCTGGGCTGGAAAATGCGCTATCAGGTAACTTCCAAATTCATAGCCCTTGGCCCTGGTTGTCCTGGGAACTGGTTTGGAGACCTTGGACAAATCTCTTTATCTCCTGGGTTTCCATATTCCTCCTTTGAAAAATGAGAGAGATGTCCTTCTGACTTTAAAACTTTCAAACTTTTTCAATTCTCCTATAAAAGTTTAATAGAAGAGGTATGTCAGTCCCTCCCCCTCAAACACACAACTTTTCAAGTAACTGTTCCAAAATGGCAGACTGTATGGGAAATGAAATTTTAGGGCCACCTCTTATCCTTTAGTAAATAATTCATAATTTCTGGGCACCCGTCACTAGGAGAATCTTTGCAGGAGCAAAGTTTGGCGATAAAGTCTTCCCACCCCCAAGGAAGGGCTAGAAAAGACATTCAGAGGTCCAATTTCCACTAGTGAAACCCAAGGAGCCTTCCTGGAGGAGGAAGCATTTGGAGACAATATTGGAAGGTGCAGGGGGATGAGGGAGTAGAATCTGGGGTGCATGCTCAGGGTTTTTGCAGAGAAGAAACTGGCTAGGGGCGAATCTCTGTCATTTTTCCAGTCACAAGAACATCTTCGGGTCTTTCAGGAGCTCTGAGATTTCAGAGCTTGTTTAAATATCTTCCCTCCTCAGTCTTTCTCTGCCTCTCAGTGCTTAAAGTGGACAGCAAGCTGCGGGGCATTGTTATTAGTGACGAGTCTTCTTCCCTCACTAAGGATGGGACCCCCACGCTCAACCTCAGGCCCAACGCTGGCCTTGGGACAGGTCGCCTAGTTTCCAGTTGAGGGGAAGCTGGATCTAATGATGTCTGGGGCCAAATTCCTTGGTTCCCAAGCAGGTGCCCTTGCCATCTCCCTCCATTCCTCTGCCCCTCCTGTCCCTGCAGCTGCTGGGACATCACGAGGTCATCTGTTTGAGAAGGGCCACATGGGCTTCCCATGCGAGGGCCTGCAGAGTCCTCTAATGGGAACTTATTTCTTTCTGGTCAGACTTACCCCCAATACCCCAATCTTATACACATTTTCTCCCCTTACTCTCTTGAAATTGTAAAGTCAAAGGAACGGAATAAAACATGTTAACTTAAGGCAAGCATTTCCCCCACCCTGCTATTAAAAAATTTTCTTTTAAATTAACTACTTTGCTACAGGATTCCTCTCTTACACCCATATTCTTCTTGGGATTCTTTAAAGTTTTTCTTGTACTTTGTCTACCCCCAGCTCCCGATTTCTGTCCCTGAGTGCTGGCCAAGGGCGTGTGGCAGGGCAGCATCCCTGCGGGGTAGCCCTGGATGCTGGGGCGCAGAGGAGGTCAGGGCTGGTGGCCACCTGTTTCCTACCACCTATCCTGGGTTAGTGGAGCTCCTCCCCCACCAGAGGTCAGCAGAGAACGCAGAATGGCTAGGTGGGCTGGCAGGAAGTGGGATAACTTAGAATTCTCTAGATAAAATGTACGAACCCAAAAGGGAAAGATGCCCCCATTTCAGGGGTGTCTTTGGTTGGGGTCTCATCCTGTCTTGGGACATAGGGACCTTAGATTTCACACCAATACTGCCACTCTTGCTTTTAGGGGGAAGAAGGTTTCGGTCTGTTTATTTGGTGGGTTTCTTTCCCACAGACACACAAATCCTTCCCTTATAGGCAACCACACCCTCTTAGAACCCTCCCCATGGGGCCAAACTGCCCCTTTCACTCCCCATAGGACTTGGAACCCCCACCCGACACTTGACCTGGCCCCTTTCCTTCTAGAAGTTACATTTATTGTTAAAATGACATTATAGCATTGCAGGAAGTCCCCCACCCTGCCCTCATCCTGCTGTGATTTATTTCTCCTTATCTCCCCTGCTCTCTACCCAGATGGGTGGATACTTTTCAGGAGGGTATTAGCCCTGGTGGGCAAACAATTTCGTGTTTCACTCCCCCCACGCAGACGCTACAGGCTGATTGCCTTAGAGGTTTCCCATGTTCCCCGCTGTCTCCCCATGGTTCTTTGACTTGTTAGTCCTTTCACTGGAGTGGGAAAAGGGGGACAGAATTGGAACCCTTTACCATTGCTTTTCTTTCTCTGAATTTTGAAATCCCAGGATCCTTGTGAACAACTCAGAAGTTAAAACCAGCTCCCCTTAGCCAGTTCTTTGTTGTCAAAAGGGAGAGAAAAAGAATGGGCAAAAGGAAGGGAAGAGGTAAATGAACACAGAGATTAAATTAAAAATTTGCAAAGGGGAGAGAGAAGGAAGAAAGAGAAAGGAAGGGAAAAAAGAAAGAGTGAGAAAGAGAAAGAAAAGAAAAAAGAAAAGAGGCACTTTGCCAAGTTTAGCTCTAAGCAGCAGATGGGATCCCTGCCCGCTAGGAACTTCTAGTCCAGAGCAGACGGATCAGGTTGCAAGTAATTACAGTCAGGCCAGGGAAGGGATGGACAGCTGCCAAGGACAGATGCCAACACAGCGAGGGGCCAGGCTTGGGCAGAAAGGGGAGGGGCAAGCTCTGAAGAAGCTCAGGCTGAAGCATTATCCCCTCCCCACCCCACCACCCCATGAGGTCCCAAGTGGGTTCCAAGAGCCACCAAGAAGAGCAGGGACAGAGGCTCGTGGTGTGTGCTGGGATGGGGGCCACCCAGGCCTCTGAGCTCTGATCACTGCCCTCTCAACCACAGGGGACCCTTTTTGCTTCCCTGAATTTTTCTCTCCTGTTCCTAATACGGTTGTCCAATTTTTGTTTTACCTTGAAATTAGTAGTAGACCCGCTTCTAGCACAACCTGATTTTTCAACTGTTTTCACATGCCTTATCCCACTTAGTAGTTTTGTTTTTAAGACATCTGGCACAGAGTGGATCTTTTTGTCTTAAAAAAACAAAAATCTAATCTTCATGAGTTCTTTGATTCAATAATTACCCAGAACAAAACAAAGCAAACCCTAATGTTAAAAGCAAACACCCTATAAATTAAGTATATATCTCAGATGTTGAGGAAATCCTTAGAATTTTACAAGTTGATATCCTCGAGAAGTTGGCTCCAGCCAGACCCGGTATAAGGCATTGTTTTCTTTTTTTTTTTTCCCTTCCTTCCTCTCTTCCTTCCTTTCTTCCTCTCCCCCCTGCCCCCACTCCCCACACCTTCTGAAAAAACAAGTTTGATTCTACTGGGGAACGTTCATTAGAGAGGGAAGACAATTCGATTCAGCAAGGAAGAGAACAAGGGAGTTTAAGCACGAGAGCAGGGACAAGACTGATTGCTCTGTGCTGGGTGGGGGTGAGGGTGCAGAGAGTATCATAGCCAGATGCACGTCACGAGAGCAGACCTTCAGCTTCCTGGCAGTCGTTGGGAAAATATTCCGTCATCTGCCTTTCTTTGTGTCCTGTGATTTATTCATCAGCTCAAGAGAAAAAAAAAAAAAATCAAAATCCCCCCCCTAATTTGTTGCGGTAGGACCCCATTCTCTCA
This sequence comes from Propithecus coquereli, assembly GCF_000956105.1. NCBI lineage: Eukaryota > Metazoa > Chordata > Mammalia > Primates > Indriidae > Propithecus > Propithecus coquereli. The sequence goes on from NW_012150875.1 coordinate 1,170,483, forward strand.
TGTTTAGGCCTTTTTCTTTTTATTTTTATTTTCATTTTTTTGAAGCGCAATCACAGAGGCAGAAGTGGCTTCCTAGGCTGACCCTACTTCTTGAACCCTAGTTCATGCTCAAGGTTTAGCCTCTTTCCACCAGGAAAAGTTCATATCCTTCCAGGCGCCAAGAGTTAGAAATGTGTTGCTAATTGATTTGAGCTAAATTTGTATTGCTTTGAGACTTAGTGAAATGGCTGATTAGGGACCAGTGGGGGGAAAAAACAATTGCTGTTCTAATAGCCAAGAAAAGGAGCTCACCACAAATATTTTTATAAAATGGGCCTTCTGTGACATTCCAGAATTACTGGGAGTTGGGGGTTCGTGGTTGGTCCTCAGGAAGAAAGAAAGAAAGGCTGTTGGGAAGTGCTTCATGGAAATTTAGCATAAAATGACACGACTAATTTAGGAAAACAGTTAAGTCCATCATGGTTTCAAAATGAAAACAGTTGTCACAAATTAATTTTTCAAATTTTTGACTATTGGCAGATCTGAGGTTTACTCATGTGTAGTCTAACTTGGCAAAAAGCATGGAATACTGCCTAGTCCGGTATACACGTACCCATTTTTTCCCACTGATAAGTTATTTCCTAAATTTTTGGTTAACTTGTGGGTTGAAATAGACTTGTTTCCTTTTTGCCTGTCTAGTAGCCGCACTAAGCTTGCAGCAGCCAATCCCGTGTCTGCCACGTCTCTTAGGAGAATGAATCCTTGCTGGGTCGGTGAGTTTGCCTCAACGTAGGCATTTTCATTCATTCATTCATTCATTCATTCAATGTACATGTATTGAGTGCCAAATGTGTGCCCTTCCCCATGGAGAAGACGAAGGTATAAGACATTGCTGCTCCCTTGAGGGTCTCACGATCAAAACAAACCCAGGAAGTTACCAAGACCAGGCAGTCTCTGCTAGGTGATTAAATAGCGACTAGATACAGCAGCTAAGGGGACATGGAAAGATTATCAAACTGCAGACTTCAGCAACCTCCTAAGAGTTCTCCAACCCAGTTGAGCAAACCAAATCGGACCTTCCGTAAAAGCATTATTGAGCGCTGTTAATTAAAGTGCAGAAACACAGAAAGATCTGCCTGGGTCAAAACAAACAACTGTCTAGACATCTGACAGGCACCACTGTTCAGATTTCCATGCCAGTCTGAGGATGGAAATTTCTGCACAAACAGCAGTGATTGAGACTTCTCTGGTCACAGGGTGGGCCTCAGTGTTGATAGCTTATCAGCCGAGGGACTGAAGGAGGCCTTTCTCCAGGAAGGAGGGTTACTGACCATGCTGAGGGGGCAGGCTTGCTTCCAGAAGGGGTTCCAGAGGCCTAGCCCAGGAATGTTGCTGAGAACCGCCTTGTGCCAGGGCCCTTCTTTCATCTGTGCTCTGTGCAGAGCCAAACTATGCCTTCCAGAATCTTCCAGAACTGAAATTCTCTTAGGGGCTGGGCCCAAGTTCTTCCACCGAACCTTAGAATCTTCTGTCTGTGTCTGGGATTAGTGTCCTGAGAGTTGGACAGGGAAATGAATTTTGCATTCTGCGTGTTCAGGGATGAGCACATGACAAATCTGAGATGTGGAGATTTGGCCTCGGGGCGGCCCCAGGCCCCCTTACCTCCCTGCAGGTGCCTATGTTCTGTTCAGTTAATCCCATTAGCTGGCAAAGGCTTATGGTGCTACTCTTAAGTGACATTTGCATTTTAATAAAGAGCTCTATGAAGCCAGAAAGCCCAAAGAGTCATATTTTTAATGGTGGGGTTCTCAAGAGTAGAATTTTAACAGGAAGCATTAGAAAGGCACAGGGGAGGGGCATCTGTTGTCCCAGCCTGGGCCCCCACTCTCCCCAGTCCAGGTCTGTGGCTGCCTAGCAGCCCCCATGCAGCAAATTGGCTTTCCTCCCCTCTGATCCTAGAACATGGGGACCCCTCACCCCTCCACTCTCCAGGTAACAGCGTGGTGCCTTAGCGATATCCCACCTGGCAGCAGACGCCCCCCCCCCCATTCAAGTGGCACAATCAGGTCCTGATCGCAGCCTTTGGGGTGCCTGCCAGCACAGGCTGACAATGACAAGCCCTGTGTTTTTCTTCAGTGTCCCTGGCTGCGACACACAGAACAGTCAGTAAATAAAAGAGGCTTGAGTACTGTAGGGTTGCTTTGCTGTCTTTAAGAAAGAATTACAACGTGGGGGGTGTGAAGCAAAGGAGCGAGGAAGCCGGAGGTCAGGCCAGCAAGCAGCAATGCAGCCTTGTTGTTTATATGTGACAGGAACAGCCCCCAGCTGCCCTGCAGTTACAGCCTTAGGAAGAACTGAGGCTTAGTGGCACTTGGGTTAATTTCACACCTTAGCTTAGAGTTACTCAGAGGTGCGTTAACGACTAATGATTCCATCCAGGGAGATTGCCATCTTGACTTGCCAGATATTAGCATATCCTTATAGAAACCCGGAAGCCTGCCAATTAAATTCCCCAGTGTCACTTAAAAAGGGCCTTTCTGAGATGCACGATCTTTAGGAAAAGGAAATTAAGCTAATTTTGAAAGCTCCTGACACTTCAGTTTCCTTAAAATGTAAGTAGTTGAAGGCTAGGATGAATATTATGAATTCCTCCCGTAATACGTATTTTGAATATATGTCATGGATTCGAATGGCACAGCTCACAATTACTCAGGGCGTAGGTTCTTTCTTTTTTTTTTTTTAATGTTACCCATCTGACATGTTCTTTTCAGAAAGTTCTGTGATGGCTAACAGGATTAGAATAACATTGTCACATAACGAGATGAGACTTTAGAAAGACCCCTACATGCCTCGGTATCCACAATGCACGGGAAGTATCCTCCAGTGCGCCTGGGTAACACCCAGCTAGGAGGAGGGCATTTCATTATGCATGTAAGTTATAGCTCATTTCAAACACACAAGCACACTGCCAGCGATGATATTAAATACACAGTCATGCTTTCCCTCTGAGCATGAAAAGCGTTTGGATTTTATCTTCCCAGATCCAGAAACTCTGTACTTCCTTCTAAATAGCTTCCTGCTGTCCCTTAGTGAAGTCAGTAGGGAGAATCAGCTTCCATGTTTTGCTAAATTGTGTACCCTGACAATGACTTGTAATTAGGAGACCTTGCGTGGATCGGAAGCCCAGAGGTAGCTGCCACCACCACCTCTGCAGATGAAAATGGCCTTGCCGGCACCTTGCTGCAGACAGAGGCCAGCTCAAGAACATCGATTTTTTCCCCACCCTCCCAAGGTTAGGATTCTGCTTAGAACTCTCTACTTTAAGCTAAAATTTCCATCACTAAAGGGCCTGATTTCAGGCAGAGAAAGGACCACTTTAGCAAATGAGAGGAGACAGGAAGAGGTTGGAGAGAGAGGGTCATTTCAACAGCAGCAAAACTCAGCCGTGCCATTTTCCCTGACAGCACTTTAATTATGATGAAAGAACAAGATGTTTTTTGGATTTTACAGAGGAGGCTCATGGTGGGGGGGAGAGAGGGGGCCTCTGAAAGACGTGTGAGCTGCCGAGGTACAGCCTGCAAAGCGGCTGTCGCAGAGGAATGATGGATGGACTTGGGGGTGGGGAGCAAAGCCCCTCCCTCAGTCTGCTCCACCAGCCATTGTGTGGGGCCTGCCTTGCTGCTTGCAGCCAGGGGTAGATTGTCAATAGGACGGGCCCAAGGGGCAGAACTTATCAACCTGCTGCTGGCTTCTCCCTTTTCCTCTGTGGGGCATGTTTGTACCTCAGAGGGGTTTCAGGTGGTCACACTCACCCTTGTCGAAAGTGATGTTTCAGAGTCAGATGCTAAGTCAGTTGCAAGCTTCCAACGGACATTCAAGGGCCTGAGGACTGACATTCTGATGGCAGAGGCCGGCCATGCTTTAGGGATTGGGAAAGAGTTGAGAACCAGATGTTGAGAGGCTGTATTCAACTCAAGCAGAAAGAGGGGAAGGGCCCCGTTTCCCCTTCCCACCTCTTGGCCTTGTCGGTAATCCCTGCTCTGTCTGACCTTAGGCATTGAGTCTACAGGAGGCACCCGTGGGGTTGCTATAACCCCCAAAGGTGGCCTGGGGAACCAGGGCTGGCAGTGTTTAGAAAGAAAGAAAAGTGAATCCTGGACTGTTTCTCACAGCTGGAAAGAGCCTTAGTGCCTGGGGACAGGAAGTAGCAAAACGTGTCCAGGTTAGCATTGGGGTCTCCAGGGATGAAGGGGGCTGAGAGGAAAAAAAGAATAGACATAGAAGGTGCATTATTTGGCACTTGCTTTCACCTCTTTGGTTTTAGGGCTGTTTTATGGCACGCAGCATGAAGTGCAGGCTGCTTCGAGAGCTTCCAGTGCAGAATCACACAGAGCAGAAGAGCCGATTCGAGCCTGCTCCTCTCGGCTGCTTTTGTGTAACTGAATCGCACAATGTCTTTGTGAGAAGCGATGTCGCCGCCAAGAGAGCCCCACCGCCTCAAATTAAACACTGGTGGGCATTATACCCCCCCACACCCCACCCCAGGAGATATGTCACGTGGCAACTTCCCCAAACAATTTATGATTTTCTGGGGTTCCTTATTCCCCTCGCTAAGTCGTCGTCATGCTGCTGGCGACACTTCTAATTTTGATGATTGTTGATGGACAGCTAGTAATGAAACGGGGGGGCTCAGGGCTTTGTGCTGGTGAATTACAGACATTTACGGGTAAAACCACTTTATTTCTTACACTTAGTGAGAGGATTAATGAGCAAAATACAGCATCTGCAGTATCTTATGGAAGGAGGCAGTGGTCTCGAAATCACAAGGCAGTACTGCAGGGATACAGACATATCTCCTTTCCCCAGAACAATCCATCTTCCCATCCAAGCCAACTTGAAACGCGAATGTACCCCCTGTCTGCAGGTACAGTGATTCTGCCTGCTGAGATGGAGGAACAGCGATCTCGCTGGTTTTGATGGACCAATTTAGGGAAAAACACTTGAAAAACATGTTAAAACCCATTTTTCTCCTTTTCCTCTTGGAAAGCAATATTCAGAGCCAGCAGTTCAGTTTGGAAGGAGAAATATGCAAGGACAGCATCCAGGCTTATGACCCTCTAGCTACTTAGATATTTTATTTTAGAAAGATTTTAGTTTGGAGAAGAAAAAAAAAAAAACCAGACAAATCAGATATAGATGTTTGCCGAGCCTGGAGGTCAAAGGAAACCCACTTTAGGAGATCGTGCATTTTCAGTGTCAGAATAAGTAAAGCATTTGAGGATTTCACCCCCTCTTAAATATCAATAAGTACTTTGGAAAAGGAAAATATTCAGGTTTTTGGGCAAAATAGTGAGGCGATCAGTTAATGTGAGGTGTTGGTGATTGTAATCATGTCTGAAGAATTGGACTCATTTTTCATGTCAGAATTAATATTGTTGAGATTAGACGGCTTCTTAATTTAGATCATTTACATTTTACAGAGCATGAAAAAGGAGAGAGGGCTCCCAGCCACTTTCTGACAGTGATAAAGCCAAATAAACAGGAACGATATAACCTTAAAAAGGTCCGTTGTTTCCGTTGTAGCTTTGCGCAGGTAGATTTTGAGTCATTTAGCACAACCTGAAGACTCAGATTTTCATTGCTAGAAATATGTGATGCTTCCTACTATTCCTATGGCTTTTCATTGCCCACAAATTTCCTATTCTGCTGAGCTTTTTGGCTTGAGTTTTTGTCTTCTTGACACCAAGAAGTGTCTCAGGGGCATAGCCCATTTAGACTCTCTTGGCTGCAATTTCTCCTGATCTCTCTCTCAGCGCAGCGCAAAGCCAGGCAGGTGGGGTGGGGGGATAAGGAGAGGCAGAAGGGGTGATGGCTCCCTGACATATCTCCTTTCCTGCTCGTCTTGTGCAGCTCATTTCTATTTGAGAACAGCTCTGCCCAAAGAGAGTATTGATATCACCCCAGATGTTATTCCTCATCGATCTTACTTATTTTCCCTCTGGGGTGATCAGACCTCCAAAGCCCAGCCTTAAGCCTTTATTTTTATGTTGCAGTCACAGACCTTGAAAATGTGTTTTCAGCAGTTTGCCACAAACTAAGAATTTTAGGGGGGACAAAAAAGATCAAGAATTGATGACTTAGATTTATTAGTAGCCCCGTTAGGCAGACCTCAGAATTCTAATAATGGGTCTTTGCTAGACAAATCAATGTCATGTTTCTGAAAGGAAAAGAGTGACAGCTGGTTGATTTCACAGAATTATCAGGTATTGGGAGGAAGGGTAAGCAAGGGTTCAATTACTATAAATTACAGTGATATTTTGTTTGTTTCCTGGGGGGTTTCACGTTGCTAGTAGTTTTTTTTTTTTTCATTTGCAGATTTGCTGTTTTGCTTTACACGTTTTAGAAATTCGCATCAATTTTCTTCTTTCAAAATCTCTTCTACTTGTGGCATCCATTTTAGAAAGTAGATCTTTGCTGTAGAGTTCTATCCTGTAGTCATGGTCTTTTTTTTTTTTTTTTTTTTTTTTTTAACAAAATTCTCCTCTCTGCCTTCTCTACCCCTCAGTAGTAAATCTAGCGGATATGTAGTTATGCCAGGTTGTGGAAAACATATGTATTTAACACATTTAAGAATGTGCAAGGTAAATGAAATATAAAGGTATTTTATATTGAAGATGAAAATATTAAGTCTACTTGGGGATTATACTAGTTATTGAACATTTTGGGTTTTTTATATTCATTCAGCTAACTCATGGCATTGAATCGAAATGATGCATTTAAAATAATTACTGATTTAATTAATAGAAGACTATCTAAAAAACTTACTTTTGAGCCTGGGAATGACTTTAAATTATGCTGTTCTGACATGCCTTCCAGAGGCATGGGTTAAATAACATCAGGATATGAATTTTGGGTCATTTAGGTTTTTCTGGACTTTGGGATGCTTCTAATGGTTATAAGTAAATGAAATATTCCTTTAACATGGAGATGAGATGTCTCTGGGTCCCAACTAAGTTTTATATCAACTTCCTTTGTGTGGTACCTTGACAGAAGGCCAGGGTCCAGGGCCTTTGCTGTCAGTGAAATGGACTGAGGAAAGCTTCGTTTAGGATCCCTCTTGGCTCAACAAATCATAGCCTAGCCCTCTTCCTTCCCTTTCCAGACCAGGACGTGCCGTGGGGACAGTGCAGTTTGTTCAGGCTAGCCTTTGGCATTTCAGGGTTGCCTTCTTACTGACGTGCTGTCCTCACACCAGAACCCCCAAGGTCGAGTGTAGAGTCCACTTGTCTTCCCTTGCTGTTGCCAAGTTCTCTTGAGAGTCAGCTCCTGCATGGGCGCCCACCGATTCTCACCTCAGGTTGGACCAAGGAACCCAAGTGAAAGCTTTGCCCGGTGGGTTTCCACGCTTCAAGGTGTTCATATCTTCAGGATGTGAAGGGCTAGTTCTCCAGAGTGTTTATTTCTTGGTGTTAGGTCACTGCAACCCTGGGATAAAAATAGGTATAATTAGCATGTTACAGATTAGACCCTGCGTTTCTAACTTTGTGCCACTTCCTCTAATAATACCAATTTTGGTGACACATTTCCTAGAATCTTGGGCTTTGCTTCAATTGCTAAAATCCTCCAAGAGCTGAATGTTAGGAAAGACCTGTTTGCTTTAGAACCTAGAAAGGTTTGGTCCCAATTAGATCTTCTCTTTTCCCTACCTTCTTAGACATTGCAGGTCCATCTCAGTTTTCCTGTTTTTATGACCAGGGAGCAATGCTCCATTCTCCCTCAAGGCTGACATTTTCATTGAAGGCTGAGCACACATGGTCTTCTGAGCCTGTGGCAAAGGCTCTTCCCTGCTGGCTCTAAAATCTTCACCAGTTAATTGGGGAAAAATTTGAGTTAGGCATCACAATTTCAGCCGAGCTGGGCATACAACAAGTACACCTGTCACTTGAGCCAGTGTCCAAAATTCAGCCCCATGGATCACAGCTGTAGCATTATTTCAGCATGAGCAATTCAGTATTTAATGTTCCTTAGGAAAAAAATAAATCATTCCAAGCTGCTACTGTTCACCTATTAACCCTTTAAGGATTTTATGGTGGTGGGAGGGGAAAGTAATCCACAATTTGCTTGGCTAATGGGAATAATACACTCTTCTTCCCAATTCTGTCCCATAAAAGACTATTTTCTTACGTAATGGAGAATGGGAGCTACAAAACCATCCTCTTGTTCTTAAGCAGCCACAGCCTTCCAGAATGAGAAGTTAGACTCTTCCTTTCTTTCTCCCTCCCTTCCTCCCTTCTTCCCTCTCTTCTTTCCTTCCTTCCTTCCTTCCTCTTTCTTTTTCTTGCTTTTTCTTTTCTTCTATTTTCTCTTTTTCTTGTCTTTCTTTTCTTTTCTTTTTTCCTTCCTTCCTTCCTTCCTCTTTCTTTTTCTTGCTTTTTCTTTTCTTCTATTTTCTCTTTTTCTTGTCTTTCTTTTCTTTTCTTTTTTCCTTCCTTCCTTCCTTCCTATTTGACCTACATAGTACAGGTACTGCTTTCTATAGTCAACAGCTTCCATTTCGTTCTTCTTTCCATGGTAGCCTGTCATCATTGGCAAATCTTAATTTACAATTAAGTACCGGAAAAAACTCATCGTTAATCAGAACTTCTCATTTTATGTAAATGGCCCCCAAAAGCAACACGCCTTTTTTTATCTGTCCTCCCAATAGCTGAGACCTTCTGTCACCTGGGTCTTAATAAATGAATTGGCCATCTGCAATTAATCTGCGTAATACCAATCTTCTGAAGGCCGAGTCTGTCTGCCTTCTGAAAGAAATTGGCTATATTTAGTTTTTAAAGCAAGTCTGTTTTGTGTTCTTTGTAAAGTCAGCGACATTCTTTCAATTTTTTCGGTGTAATTAGCACAAAAGGAGCCGTAATCTGAGAAGGTAGTAGAGACTAAGGCAACTGAGAGACAGGAATGTTCAGGAAAGTTGGGAGAGGCAGCTTTCCCAGTACTGGGCAGTGTGCGGAGACCCCGGGATGTGGCTGTGGGTAGAGCTGAGGTCTGTAGCTCATAAAAACATCTCTTTTTCATCTGATTCCCAAACTGGTTGCAAATGTTTGATGCTTTGGCTGAATAAGTTTCTCCTCCTCTTAACTTCAAGAGGTTGGCAAGGACTTTAGGAAGATTCAGTGCCATCTGGGCTCTGCTGGTGTCGGATGGGCTGTGCACACCACCAAGCAGTCCATAAACCACTGAGCAGGACAGTAGAAGCACAGCCTATGGGCTGCCCAGCAAACACTGCATTTTGGCCAAATGGGGGCTAAATGGAAATTGTGCAGAAGCAGGCTATTTGAAAATGATCACATACATTCTCTGGGTGGGTAAATAAAGTAACAACTGAAGATAGAACGCTTCTATTTAGCAGTTGTTTCGTTTGTATAGATCCACACAGCAAACTGTAATTGTACGGGGCTAAACTTGAAGAATTGAATACAATGAAAAATAGCCTAAAGTCTTGAAAGTCAGAGAGGGTCTTCTTTTACCTAAGGAGGTTTTATTAGAACTTCAGACCACTTGCTTGGTTGCAGCATCACATTTCCAGGTGTACCAACTCGTTTTTCATTTTTTTCTGTTGTCATTTGTTGAGTAAGATGCTGGGTCAAGATGTCATTTAAAGAAGGTACCTTGTAAATAAGAACAAAAATGAACTGGCCTGTGCCTATTTTTAACTAGTCTTGCTGCACTGTTGCCCATCCTGGATGAGTTTCCATCTTCAAGGCCAAGTTAAAAGTTCTAAGCAACAGGTTTTCCCATTACCTTAGTCTTCATGAAATTTTTTTCCCCCAAGGGAAGTGAAGGATATTTTAGTTGAGGAAAATTAACTTTCCTGCTGTAGAGTGGTAAACTCTTAAATATTTTTTTACTCAATTAAGATCTCCATTAAGTGGGCCCATTGGTCTGTTGTTGATGTTGACATACCCCTAAGAAAATGGGGCTTGCTCAGTCTCCTCCCTGGGTTTTACTTTTAGTTTAGCAATTCATTGTTTATGCCGCTGTGTTCAGCAGGTGGGCCTCCCTTTTGGTTATGCTGGTGGGTTTGTCTTTCCCTCCTTGATTGTCTATCCAGAATCTTCAACCAAAATTAATATGTATATGACATGATTTAGGTTTAAGTATTTTTTTTTTTTTTTTTTTTTGAGACAGAGTCTCACTTTTTGCCCGAACTAGAGTGAGTACCGTGGCGTCAGCCTAGCTCACAGCAACCTCAAACTTCTGGGCTCAAGCAATCCGTCTGCCTCAGCCTCCCGAGTAGCTGGGACTACAAGCATGCGCCACCGTGCCCGGCTAATTTTTTCTATATATTTTTAGTTGTCCGATTAATTTCTTTCTATTTTTAGTAGAGACGGGGTCTCGCTCTTGCTCAGGCTGGTTTCGAACTCCTGAGCTCAAACAATCTGCCCGCCTCGGCCTCTCAGAGTGCTAGGATTACAGGTGTGAGCCACCGCGTCCAGCCTTAGGTTTAAGTATTAAAAAGAACAAAGTAATACACATAGTCTCTTTTTGTTAGCTCCCTCCAACCCCCTTTAAGGTAGATGGTGGCTTTGTTAAAAGTCCATACCCACTTACACTGGGGCTCATGGCAATGTTGTGAGAAAATCACCAATGACCTTGGGAACTGGACCTCCATGGGGACTAGGACATTCCTCTCACAGATGATGCCTGCCCATCAGGGTCAAGATAGATCAAGAAAGGCTGTGGAAAATCCCAATTGCCTTCATATTGTGTGCCACAGTTTTGAGTAGATGGTTGAACAGCATCTCAAAGCCACTGGCTCAAGAAATGGGATCCAAACACATTGGCCAATGCACCCCCACATTCTGCTTAAATTAGAGTATGTTCTGAATTAAAAACAAATTATTTTAAAATTAGTTAATGGATATTAATTAAATAGGGAAAGTTCATATGGCCAGGTAGTGAATTCTTCAGTAGTTGACTTCAAGACTTCTGAACTGAAGTTTTACATCACGTTTAGTTTTGAATACAAGTTTGGGTTACTTTGTGATTGAAGTTACTAACTAGTAATATGACAAGAAAAAAAATGCCCTGGATAATCACTACATTATATTTTTAAGAACTTTTATCATCCTAAGTAATAAAACCTTCTTACAGGCATTAAGTGGGACTAGGAAATGCTTGTTACAATTTCTACTTTCATCATCTACATGGCATAGGCTTCAACATTCATTTGCAATAACAGTTTCAGTCATTCTAGTTAATGAAAGTGCAGAATGTGCTTTGAAGACAAAAAGTACCGTGGAAGTGCTAAATACTACTATTAAAACCTTACAGCCAAAGTTTCTGTTTTGGTGGAAACCTATTTGTTGTTTCCAAGGCTATTAAAATAATATTATGTTTTCTCTGGGCTCTTGGAAAATAGCTTAAAATGACCTGAACTAATGAAAGGCCAAGGAGAAGGCTTTTGTCCAAAAACTGAATTACATCATTAAGTATAACAATGTATTTAAGAGTCTAAGTTGTAGCAAGTCTATTGCTTGCAAAAGCAGACAAGGCATTCTTACTCAGAAAGAGGCAGAAGAGCCAAGGAACACAAACTCCATCCATAAATATGAAGCTTACAAGACCACAAAATTCAAACCTCGACATGTGAATTCATCCATTGTGTAAAATATGGACTGCTGGAAAGAAATGTTGCTAGGCCATCTCTCTCTGTAGCGCGTGACACCACCTGTTTAACCAAGTTGTATTGTTAGGTGACCTAGTGTTTTAGGGTAGGGATGTATTATTTTCTCAACTGTCTGGCTTTGGCATGAAGCAAGTCACCTGAGCCAGGGAACTGCGTGCTCCCTGGGCATTTTATACCCAGGACATTCTAGCCCTTTGTCCCTCTCTAGAGCCTGAAGTTTCTATAACTTCCATCTCTTCCTGAGCCAAATGAGAAGCCCCTTCCACTGGAAAACACTAGTCTGGACTGTTCTAAGAATTATGCTAATGAATTACTCTTCTCTCAAAGCATAAACTTAAAACAGTAATGACCTATTAAAATATTCATTAATCTGAAAAGGTCACACAGGGTAGCCTCCAAATCTGAAAGACTTTTTAAACAATTACAACTTTTAGGGCCTGGGGAAGTAAAATGCTAGGCCAAAAACTGTAGATGGTGTCAGTTCACCATACCCATTAAGTAAAATCTCTTCTTTTACTTTGTGTCCAGTGAAAACAGAAAACCCAACAGACCACAAACCAGCTTGTGTTTCAGAGCTCTTGATGTCATTTGCTTACCCGTAAACCTTTGGTTCCACCTGCTGCCATTTATTTATAAAGTAAATGCTTTATTTGTCCATCAGTAGTTAGTCATAATAAAATATAGGTGAAACCTATACACTTAGAGAATTTTTTTTTCAAGGATGGCCTGATGGATTAGGAGTTGAAAGGAATAAGCCCGACCTTGCCTTACACATTTCTAGGACAGTAATCCCAACTGTGCCCTGCCTAGAACGCATGTTAGTATGTGACACAGGGCAGTTTCACTCCTTTTAAAATTCAGGTGTGCTCTTTATCTAAAAGGGGAAGGTGGTAACCCAACTCAGAGATTTCCAAATAAGGAGACTGTCCATTTTATTCATTTGTAACTATGTAGCTATTGGCATAAGTATCAAGGTTGTATTGGTTACTATTTACTTTGTGCCTCTTAAATACAATGTATTTGTGCTTCGCCACATTGGAAGCAGGAAGTCTTTGCTGTTGAACAAGTGGAGCATAACAAAAATTTCTGGCCTGTTTCTCCCTCTTAGAAGTCTTTACCAATTTTTAAAAATGACAATTGATGAATCAAATTCAATCAATAAGTTTTTATTTAATATATGAAGCTTATGAAACCTGGGCCCTGTCTTCATGTAGTTCTAATCTATCTGGTGAATGATAGTGGGCTGTCTCTTCAAACAGCCTTGAAATACTGGTTGTAAGGCCTTACTGCTGAATTTTCATATGAGCATGTTCAGGTGTATCAGTTAAATATTTTTATTTAGTTTTGGTTAGGTGAAAAGTATCAACTTAGGTGCTTTTTTGAAAAGAAAGTGTATTTTTGTGTGGAAGAGAGATCATGATCCAGAGTGTGACAAATACCTGGCTTGTGTTGAGCAGAGAGAACAGCAACATTTGAGCAGTTTGAGAAATTCAGGGGTCTGCAGGTGATGAGGGTCTAGCGTCAATGTTTTGCTTCTTCTTCTTGATTCCTAGTGTTCCTTGGTGATGTTGAATAACCCTCTGTTGTCCTTTCGCTTTATAAAAAAGAGGCCTTGTAGAATGGGGGTAGAGGTGTACCTGAAGGGGCCAAGGAAAATAATATGTGGCATCTTCATGTGTCACACCTGTTCTTACTTGAAGCTGAGCAGATGGGGAAAGGGAGGATTTCGGTGGTCCTGTTGAGTGGGCAACAGTGTCTTTTTATTTTCAAAGATAACTTAAAACTATACCCAACAATTTACTCAAGGCCTCTGGAAGTGTCAGTCAACCCATACCGCTAGAGACTGTTAGATATTCTTGGGTAGACTTCTTTTCTCAAACGTCCCAAGTTAGAAGTCAGAGAGTTGAAGTCGGAAGACAGTTCGTGATTACTTTGCAGATCTTCGTTCGTTTACTGGCATGCGGGTCTGCGTCCCATCCAAGGTCAGCACCATGTCTTTGCCTGATTACCTGGCTATCCTGTTCGCTTGGGCACATGGTGGGCCACACCAACCCGCATGGACCGAACATTTACTGAATGGATGAATGAATGAATGAATGAATTGTACCCAAGCAGCTACACTCCTGGCAGCAAGGGACCCAACCAAGATCCCAGGAAAAGTGGGCCGGAGTCAAGTGGTTGAAAGTTTAGTGTCCCTGCCCTTAACCCTGTTCTCTGCTACATCCTAGTGTGGGGACGAGAGAGGGGGCGGGACACTTTAGACTTTTGAAACAATCCTCAAACAAGTTCATGTTCAGTAAACTACTTTTCCCTCTGTTCCAGAGTCTCCGCGGAGCCCAGGCCGGGCCACCACCTATCCCACCTGGGAGGACATCCCATGCACAGACTCCAGAGCTCTCGCCCCTGTTCCTCGGCTCTCCCGTCTCCGGCGCACTGCCTGCCGCCCGATTCTTCTATCAATGCTAGTTTTGCGCGCCCATCGCACTTTTCTCATCAGAAGATCGGAAACTCTGTCCGGGAGTCGCAATTAATTAGAATTAAGCTTGCCGACACCTACCTCCGCGGGCACGCGCCGCCGGGAGGGAGGGGTGGGTGGCGGTCCCGCGTGCACTAACCGGGAAACCGGAGGTAAGGAGGCGCGCAGCAGGGGTAAGCGCCGCCCAGGGCTACACCACTCACCGAAAATTGGGAGGCAGGTCTGGGAGGCGGGGTCGAGAGCCCACCGTCTTGGGCGCCCCCGTGCCCCCCACCACCGCGCCCCCTGCGCCCCCTGCCCACACCCGCACTGTCCCCGCACCGGCCCACACCCCTAGGGTGCGCGGCGGCCCATTTGGGCGCGTCCTCGGTGGGCCGATTTTTTGCGCTTCCCCTTCGGTTTATAGGGGCCGCTGCTGTGGGTCCGTCCTCTGAAGAGGCTGGGGCGTCATCGGGCCGGTTAGAAGCTCTGTTCCCCGGCAGGGACACTCAGTCTCGTCGGCACCGCGGAGCGGGCTGCGTCAGGTGGCTGGCCCGGCGCGGCGCTCCTTCCTTCTCTGGCTCTCTGGCTCGGGGCTGCGGCACCGCGGCTGGAGAGAACTCTTGTCCCGGCGCGGGGCGGCGGCGGGCGGCCGACAGACAGGCAGGCAGGCACTGCCTTGCGTGTGAGTGCACCTCACTCACATGTAAGTCGAGGGGCGCCCGGGCTTCCCGCGGAAGTGCGAGTCGCCCAGCGCGGGCAAGAGCCACCGGAGCCGGGACAGGGCAGCGGCGCCCTGCGCTGCTGTCCTGCCCCGTGCCTCCCGGGCACCCCCCAATTCTCTCTTTTCTCTTTTCTCTTCTCCATTGGCGTACCCAAGAGCCTAACCAAGGAGCGCCTGAGGGTAACAGCAAACTCGTGCCATCGCGCCTTTTCACTTTTCTTTTTTGAGTTGTTTGACATTTCTTGGTGTTTTTGGTTTCTTGCTGTTGTTGGGTGCTTTTGGTTTGTTCTCACCCGTTTTTCATTTGCTCATCATTTTGGGCGCTAACTCTTAGGCAGCCAGCCCAGCAGCCCGAGCCGGGACAGCCGCGCTCCACGGCCCCGGGGCAGCGCAGCGGGGACCCCGGACACGGGGCGCACAGGGGCTAGACAGCCCAAGGCCGGGGACAAGCAGGGTACCCAGGCCAGGCGCGAGCCGGCCTCCCCGAGGTGGTGGAGCCACCATGCTGAAGATGGCCAAGAAGCTCAAAGCCCGGGTGTCGGACAGCGAGAGGAAGACAGCCGCGGCGGCTGCCGAGGTAGTTGCCGAAGCTGCCGCGGCGGCTGCGGCGTTGGCGGAGCCGAGAGAGCCGCTCGCCCGAAAGCCCCCGACGCCGCCCAAGAACGCGGCGCGGGAAGACCCCTCCGAGAAGTTCCTGTCCGAGAAGGAGCGCAAGAAGCTAGAGAAGAAGCTGCTGGAGCAGAGGAAAAAGGAGGAGAAGAAGATGGAGAAGGAGAGGAAGAAGCTGGAGAAGATGCTGAAGAAGAAGAAGAAGGTGCCGGAAGCCCCGGAGCAAGCCCGAGTTCCCATGGCTCCCGCCGGCGCCGCCGCCGCCGTCGACGAGGACGAGGGCGCCGCCGGGGGAAGCGAGGGCGCCGCCGGGGGCACGAGTAGGGCCTGGGCCCAGTGGGAAACGGACGAGGACGACGAGGATGATGACTACTATGCGTTGCCCCGTGTGGGGGGCATCGTGTGGCGGCCCAGGCAACTCAAGGCCGGAATTCTGAGCGCCCACCTGCCCCTCGTGGTGTTCCTGGTCTTCTCCGTGCGCAGCCCCTCGTGGGTGCTCAACTTCCTGCTGCAGAAGCGCACAGAGCAGGGCCGCGGCTGCGGCTTCGTGTTTGGGGCGACCTGCTGCTTTCGAATGTTCCTGGGCTGTGCCTTCTTCACCTTTTGGAGCACCCGGGCCAAGCGCCGAGGCCTTGGCCGCGGGCGCTTTGGGGCCAGGGGCGCCTCTGGCCCGGGCCATGGAGCCCGGCGCCGGGGGCGCGAGGAGCGCGACGACCGGTTCATGTAGTCAGACCCCCCACCCCCCATCCCCCACCTCCCCCACCGCCACCAGACACCACCATCGCTGTGTACCGTGGAGTTTTATTAGTATTTGTGCGTGTGTGTGGACACATTTTCCTTTTCGGTTGCTCTGTACATTGGTTCGTGCTCGCCTCGCTTTTTCCACACTCTGCTCTCTGGCTTGCTCTGTCTCTCTCTTCTTTTCGAAAATTTTCCTAAGTCCGGGCGCACACTCCCTCCCTCCCCTTCCGCCCACCCCGGCCCCTCGGCGGCGCCCGCGGGAGGAGGGGGAGCGAGGCTTCGGGGACCGCTGGGCTACGCGGCCCGGGGGGTGGAGCGTTGGCGTCGTGCGAGGGGTCGTCACTGGCGCGGAGACGCCCCCTTTCCCCCCTCGGCCCGGCCCGACTTGGGCCTGAGCCCGGGGGGCTGGGGGGCGTCTCCTAGCCCGTCCCGTCCCAGGCCGGGAGCGGGCGGAGGGACCCCCCTTCCCGGGCACCCGGGGGGGACGCCTCCCTCCGCCGGCTCCCGCCCTCCCCGCCGCCGCCGCCGCTGCGGCGGCTGCTCCTCATCCCTCCTCCTCCTCCTCCTTCCACCCCCCTCGCCGCCGCCGCCTCCTCCTCCTCCCCCCGCCTCCCCCCGCCCGCCGCGGCGCTTTTTGGGTCGGGGCGGCGACGGGGGCCCGGGCCGAGGCAATAAGAGCGGCAGCGGCGGCGGCGGCGGCAGCAGCTCCCGCAGCTCCTGCTCTGGTCCGCCTCGGCCCGGCGGCCATCGGTCCCCTCGGCTTCGGCTCGAGGGGCGGGGAGCTGCGCGCGCCCCTCGGTCCGACCGACACCACCCTCCCCTTCGCGCCCGTCCCAGCGGCCCGCGACTCGCGGCCCGCAGTCCGCCCCGCGCGCTCCTCTCCGAGGAGCCGAGCCCGCGCCCGGCCCGCCCGCCCGGCGCTGCCCCGGCCCGCTTGAGGCCGCCCGCGCCCGCCGCAGCCGCAGCCCGGCCGCGCCCCGCCGCCGCCATGGGCTGTCTCGGAAACAGTAAGACCGAGGACCAGCGCAACGAGGAGAAGGCTCAGCGCGAGGCCAACAAAAAGATCGAGAAACAGCTGCAGAAGGACAAGCAGGTCTACCGGGCCACGCACCGCCTGCTGCTGCTGGGTAAGGGCGGGGCGGGGGGCGCCGGCCCTGGCCCGGCCCGCGGGCCCCGAGGGGCGCCCTGCAGGCCGCGCGCGCCGAGCCCACCCCCTGCCTCGGGCGCGCGCTCCCGAGCCCGCTGCCCGGCCGCGGGCTCTGTCTGCGGGGGGCGAGGCCGGAAGGGGGACCCCAGGGCGCGAATTTGGCCGGTGGGGGCTCGACACGGGGCGGGGGGCCGTGGCGACGCGGGCGTGGGTCCCCCTTCCCGGCCCGCCCGCTCTCGTGTGTGTCTCGCTCGCTCGCTCTCCTCGCTCCTTTCTCTCTCTCTTTCCTCGAGGCCTACACGACGCCAGGGGTTCGTGTGCGTGTTGGGGAGGGGGAGGGGAGGCCCACGGGGCTCCCGAGACTGCGACAAAAAGAGGGTTTCGGGGACAGGAAATGGGGTGGCGGGCAGAGGGCGGGGGACCCGCCTCCTTAGGGTGTATGATTTATTGGGAGAGGGAACGGGGGAAGAGAGGGGCGAGAAGAGGAGGGGGTGGCGCTGGGGGGCGCCGTGGTGGCGGAGGGGGCCTCGCCAGAGGGAGGCTTTGGCTGGGGAAGTGGCCGAGGAGAGTGGGGGGGCGGGTGACATCAGCCCCTCGGAAAGGCTCGGAGCCGTAAAGGTGGTGCAGTGGGGGGAGGGGGCGCGAGCGAGTCGTGGCGCCTGAGTGGGGGGAGGGCGGCAGCCGCTGGGCGCGACTTGGTGCGTCTCGGGCAGGACAGCCTGTGTGCGCGGAGCAGACGTGTCCCGGCCGGGCCGGGCCGTGGAAGAAAGGAGAATCGAATAAAATACAGACCCCCCCCACCCACCCACCAAAAATGCATGGAGTTAGTACGAAAAGTGCCCAGTGAAGCCAAATGACACGTCATTTTACAGTGTGACCTTTTTTTCCCCTTCCAGACTTGCAGGCTTTTGAAAAGCAAAGAAGAGAATTAATTGTAGCAGCTGCCCCCCAGCAGCGGCCCCCACCTCATTTTAATAAACCATTAAAAAACACACATTTTCCTTCTGGTTGGCCACATTGCGAGCGCTTTTTGAAAAACGAAAAAACAAAGACATTCACAAATCATTATAAAACTGGAAAATGACATTTGTCTGTAAATGGCTTCTTGGTCTGGAAATGGCGTTTTTTTTGTTTTTTTTTTTTGTCCTTTTCAAGGTGGGCGGGGGGAGTGAGCACTCTAAGGAGAAGACTTTTATTCCAGGTGGGAGGAGATGAAAAGACATTAATTAGTTGTTTGTCAAGTGACGTTTGGTTGTTTGGTTTTGGGTTTTTCTTCTTTTTTGATTGCGATTTTTCCTCTTTCACCAGAAAAAAAAAAAAAAGAAAAGAAAAATGTTCAAGGAGATGGCTTTCCTCCTTTTTTTGTTTAAGTTGCTGCTCTGGGAAAAAATAAAAGTAGCATAAAAAATCGTTGAAATGACCAAAGTTACACACAAGCATTAATTAGAATGGAAGTTTTCCACTTCCTTGGTGATTTGGCTATCTGAATAAATTTGTCAGTTCGCTAGGTTAAGTAAGACCTCGTTCATGGTCACATTTCAACAAAACAGCTTGATTATGAGGAATAAAATGTAAAAGTCTGGTTTTTTTCTTTGGTGGTGTTTGGTTTGCTCTTTTTGGATGGGTCACGTCTTTGTTCTCCTGGGTCCAGATTTGTAAAAGCAGAAAATAATTAAGTGAAAATCAGTGTCTTTGGTGTTCATGCATTTGCAAATTCAGTTATTAAATGGTACATACATTGAAGTCTCGTCTGAAACTTTTAAAGTCAGAATTATGTGAATATTAATATGCATGGGACTTGATTTCAAAGTCTAAATCTGGAAAAGTCTAGAATATTTCCTATGAATACTATATCTTACTATCTGAATACTAATTTAAGTCAAGTGTGGTGCTAATGGTACCTTAAATTTCTAACACCTTTTGTGCGGTAATTACAAAGTCTCCACTTAATTTGAGACTGTTACTCTGAACACACCTTGCATCACTGTGCCCTAGTCTATATGGCTGCGTTTTTATCATGATTTATTGATAGCCTCGGGCAAAAAATCTGTAGCCCAGGCCAGTGACACAACATTTTGCTTTTTTAAAATGGTGATTCTCACCAAATAATGCCTCCCCCCAAAAAAGGAAACATAATAATGCCCTAAATCCTCTTTTTACTCCATCTTAATTTAATGGCATAAAAATTAAGTGAATTAGAGAACCCTAAAAGATCATACAATAATTTTTCAGCCACATTTCACAAATGTGGAAACTGAGGCACAGATCTGTTTGTGCCTGTAAAAGATAGTGTTGCGCATTTTAACACTTCTAAAATTAGAGTATTGGAGATCCAAATTAATATTACGTATTCTCTTCATAGAATCTCTTAATAGAGCCTTTTATATTTTAATTTAGGCTCATTAAGATAGAATGTTTGCTTTGAAATCAATGTTTCTGTGGAAACTAATTTTAACTTTTACAGATATTGATTACAGCCTTGAGAAAAGACAAGCAAGGGAGGAATGCTTTGCTATCTGGTCATTAAAACAGTTAATACAATTAAAAGTAAAAAGAAAAAAAGGGGGGGGGAACCAAACAGATTTGTGTGGGAGGACACACAAGGATTATTTGTTGGAGAGAGTACATT
The DNA here is from genome assembly GCF_000956105.1 of Propithecus coquereli. Lineage (NCBI taxonomy): Eukaryota > Metazoa > Chordata > Mammalia > Primates > Indriidae > Propithecus > Propithecus coquereli. The sequence continues at coordinate 1,190,453 of NW_012150875.1, forward strand.
GCAAAAACCAAAATGCAAAATAGCAATCCTCCCTCTAGCTTGATGGAAATATTTGTTTTTCCCATAAATATGTACATATAATTTTTTTTAACAAATGAAAGGTGATTTAAAATGGAGGCGTGTGTTTCTTCATACTTTTCTAGTTGGGAAGGACTTGGGATCTCTCAAATTCAGTGGATCCCAGGAATATTTTTCCTTAAAATTTAAGTCTTGACCTTGTATTACTCCTTACTGTTGTTGCAGGTTACTAATGTTAACGCTAATACGGTCTCAAGCACTGTATTAGTTATTAAAATGTGGTTTTTCCAGAAGATGACAGATAATTGATGGTCTTCCATTTTCCTCTGCAACATGGCTGTTGTATCCAGAGGGAATTTAACTTTAGAGAGATACAGTTTGGGAGGAAAGGGGGGTGGGCAAGTAGATAAAATATAATATTGTGGTTTATGGGGTGGATTTTTAAGTAGCCCAGGGGTGGGAAACCTGCACAGAAAGAAACTGCACTTTGAAAATGTTTAGGAGGGAAGTGCTGCATCCGCATGTGATGTGGGAGAAACTGCAGTGTCTGGGCATTGTTTGTGAATCCTGGGTATTTTCACCACGAAACATCTGACGAGTTATGTGCTATACACACTCCTGTGTACACGTTGCCAGTGACTGCTCACTTACCAAAAATTCAGTTTCATAGTTTTAACTTCAATTTTCTTGTTTCCCCCTCAGATGACAAAATTGCGTCATTCCTTCTCTTTGCCCCTTTCCTTTGCCACCCCACAGTTTTTCAAACACCCAAAAGAAACAAAACAAAACACTTAAAAACAGCAAAACTTTTAACTCTTGCTTGTTAATCTGATGGTGAAATACTGCAGGTAGACACGGAGTTGGATATTCATTTTCTCTGCGTCGAAATGTCAAGGAAAATTGCAAGTCTGTTGTGTTGTGTTTGTTTTTTGTGTGTTGCTTCTATGGAAAAAAACAAAACAAACAAACAAAAAAAAAACAGCCGTCCTTTCCTTGCCCAAAGTGTGTAAAAAGCCTGCTTCATAACCTGAGACTTACTTTCATTTTCTAGGTGCTGGAGAATCTGGTAAAAGCACGATTGTGAAGCAAATGAGGATCCTGCATGTTAATGGGTTTAACGGAGAGTAAGTGTCAAATCTGGAAAAGGGCGCTGAGTAGGGCCGCAACCTTTATGCTAACCTTTAGGGAGTGTAGGTAGGTTTTGAGGGCTGCGCAGCCAATTTTCACTTAATTTTTTCCTAATTTACATATTAGAAAACTCTGGGAAGACGTCATTGGGGCTCCCCCCTGAATCTTAGGTGCAGCAAATAATAACGATATTAATAAAGCACCAGTGTTTGTGTAAAACATCTCCCTATCCCAGGAAAATAGTGCCTGGTTGCAGAGGACACTTAAGAGCACTTGGCCCTGTGACAGCCTCACTGAGGCTAGGTCCTCTGCCGCAGCCTCGCAGATTTTGGTGCAGTGAGTCTTCAACATGGCTCTCAGGGCCGTGGCCACCCCCTCGCCTGGCCCATGCTGACCACTGCAGAGATCCCCCCACCCCCAGCAGATTTCAATGTAATGAACCGATGCAGGATGTTTTAAACTATTAGGGAAACATTGTTTCAGTGATATTCTCGTATTAAATAAAGTTGGAAGTGGCAACCCTTGTTTACAATTCTTTTTTTTTTTGCCCCCTTTTGAATCATGATTATGGGCAAATTGTTTCCATTTTTTAAAAAAATCAATACCCTTGCCTAAAGAAATGATGGAAAAACTGGGGATTAGGTACTTCCGGCCGTATCCAGGGGCAATTTTGCCTTTGAAAAGTCCTTCCAAGCATCCTGGTATAGGACAACGTGGCAATACTGCAGTGGGAGAATAAAGATTTAAAAAAGAGAGAGAAACAGCTTAGGTTTGAGGTGTGGGACATGGAGTCCTGCTTGCCATGAAGAATGCAAACGAGCATTCAATAAATCAGGGAATTCACTTTTGTCCCCAGACCCAAGATTGGGCCTGTTGTAACAAAATGTGTGAAACAGAAAAAACTAAGTTTACTAGCCTCTGTTATCACCGGTGTGAAAGTGGTTAATCTCACTAGATTTACAAGCAGCTGGAGGCGCTAGGTTGCAATTACTAGCTGGTTAGCAATCTCACTCCCTTTCATAAACCTGGATCCAGTTGGAAATTTATCCCTCAGTTGCGCATGGTTTAATTCAATTATAAACCCCAAAACAAACAAGCTGCTTGCTGTCGCTAACTATGCACTAACCACTAGGGAAACAAAGGTAAATTTTATCACCTTTCAGGGCATGGAAGGCAGCTCTTTATGGAAAATTCTAGAATTTGTTAGATGAGGTAATCGGGGTTTAGAAAAGGATGACATCACCAGGACAAATGGTCAATTTAGTTTAGGATGCTTTTTATAGTTTAACCATGAACCCAGAAAGATTGGTTGTTACACAGAAAAACGGGATGGTTTACCAGTTTTATTTACGGTGACTCTCAATGAGTTAATCGGTATGCACATAGATGCTGTTAAGTCAGTCGCCTTCACCTGTCACAAACCAATTCTGACATTCTTAATTCCTGACACATCCCTCAATAAAGCCTTGCCAATGGAGATTGCCATCCTGCAAATAAATTTTAAAAAACCTGAAACAGACTTCTAGCCATGAATTTGTAATTTGAAGAAAAATCTTGCATGAATTTTCCCCTTGCAACTTATAAGGAGGAGTACTTCTTCATGACACTAACTAGTTAAGCAAAAATAATTTGACCGTGTACCCTCTAGATAAATATTTTGATTAAAACTGGACATGGCTAGCATTTTTAAAAAGTAGCAGCCACTGTTTACCTTAATTTGAGTTGGATGGAAGATAAATCTCCTTGAAATAAAGTTTTATTACTCTATAGATTGCCCTAACATTTTAAAATCTTTACAGAAAGGACTCTCCTCCCTACACGAGCCAGTCTAGTACAGACAAGGCATTTAAACCAGAACTTTATTTTCTTTTTGGAAAGAGGAAGTGACATTCCCAGTTTGCTTTCTTTGTAGAGGAGGCCATAGGTATGTTAAATTTAGCCTGTAAAAGGGACATACAGGGGTGTTCCTCATGGAAGCCTAGATACCTTATTTTTATCTCATCCAACTGAGGCCCCTTTTTTCTTTTTCCTCACTGCAGTATTGCAACAAAAGCCATTTCCTTCCTAACTAGGAATTCCCTGTGAGATAGTGACATCTGTTCCTAAAGGGTCTGCATGGGGTGGGGTTTCTCCTCCTGATCCTGTACTTTGGTTAGGGTTAGGGTGAGCTATTAAGTTTGCCTTAACTGTCCGCAGCCTTCCATGCTGATTACATTTTTAAGAGTAAGGTAATATTGATTTGACCTTGAGAAATTTAGATGTTGAATGTGGATTTTCATAACTTGAAGCTAACTCTTTTCCTTACATTTAGTGCCAGAGGAGAAAACAAACACCATTCACATAGGTTGAGCTAAGCTAATCAATTACAAAATCATGTAGCAGGTTTAACTATTCTGCCCTTCCACCTTCAAGGAGAAATTCCTACTATTTACGAAGATTGGATTTGGGGTTTTTTGTTTTGGGGGGGGGTTGGGGTGGTATTAGGTGGGTTTTCTTTTAATTTTTTTGCTGCATCACGATCCAGACATAGATTTAATTGATGACAATTTATAGAGAACAATTATTTATAAATAAAAATATAATTTCCCCTACTGCAAGAAGGGAGGTCACTAATTTCGTACCAGGAAATCATGGGCAAAATCCCCTATGCCTTCGCGTGTTCATATGCAACGTTGCGAAGACTCTGACCTGGGAGCCTTATGTGCTGCCATATTCTCAAAAGAATAGTGAGATAAATCACTGCTTTGTCTCCCTAATGCATGTACATTTAGTGAAAGCACAAGAAAATAATTATCTGTCCCTCCTGGATCGGACCAGAGTCTCCAGAGGGCTGTGTTAACACTGCAGCAAAGGTGTGTGACTCTCCCCCTGCGGCCTGCAGTCTCCATAGACATTCCAATTTAGCCAGAAAGGCCACCTAAGAATTAACGACCTAAGAATGAACGGGAGGATTGCGCGCGGATTGTTGCATTTGCTTTTGGCTGATTGTTTAGGGACGTAGAGAGGCTGTGTGGGGTGTGTATGAAATTGCAGTGCCTTGCAGATTAGGTGAGCTTTCAATCTCTCTTTAAAAGGGGCGGCGAAGAGGACGCACAGGCTGCAAGGAGCAACAGCGAAGGGTAGGCACATTCAAAAACAGAAAAATTTTTTAACAAAACAAACATGAAGATCATACTGGGAAACTGAGGACAGAGACCCGGGAAGAAAATGAAAGTCATTTGGGGGGGGGCCATCAGCCATATTGTTATACATCTGCAAATAACATGTAAACAATCTCTTAACATTTCAGAGCAAGTGAAGTGCAAAACAGTTTTTGGCCGTGCTTGAAGTATAATTAGCTCCAGCTGGGGGAACGTTATAGATTTCGGCTTTAGATGATCAGTTTAGGATTTTGAGAATTGATGTTTTTCCATATGGTTTCTATTTTCCCCCAGTTCTCTATTTGAACCAGCTACTTGTTTTTAAAACTATCTACTAAATTCCCAGTGGTTGGTCTGATTTTAAAATTTCAGACCTCTTGGGAAAAAAAATATATATATATATTTATTAAATTATTAAAATACGTAATGCCACGCTACCCTTCATTTTGAAAAATGCCTTGGCACCTTGTGGCAGGTCATTGTTAAGAATCATCTCGAAAAGCCTCTGGCCTTTTGAAAATGATCAAATTTATTTTAATCCAAAGCACTTCACATTAGCTAGTGGATAAGGAAATTCACAACAGCATCCATTTTTTTTCCATTCATTATCAAATTATTTATTTTGCTTCCTGCATCCCACATCCATCACATACAAACATACACATGTGCATGCCAGGTAACCATGCTAGCTCTGCTTGCATATTCTGCATGAAGTGATTGGAGCAGCCATTTTTCATGAGAACATGCAGAGCCATTGACTTAGCCTAGGGCCTCTCAGAGAAACAGCTTCTGTGGCCGGGGAGGGGAGGGGCAAAGGATATTGGGTCGGGGACAAAGTAACTGACACATGTTTGTTCATCTGTTTCTTTTAGAATATATTATCCCTAGATGATGGCTACAGTTTCTCCTCTTCCCGCCTTGTCCTATCACAATTTGCATGCTGGAATTGCCCGGTCTTAGGAACTTCTAATAAGAATACTATTCTGTTGCCTGGGGGGAGGGGGGATGGGGCCCCTACTACCTGACCTTGAAAGAGATTGGAAAAACAGCAAAAATGGAATGACATCCTTAATTGGCAAAAATGTAGTAGAACAGTTTAAAAAAAAATGGCTAATTGACAAGCTACTGTACCAAAAGTTGGCATTTGAGAGAGATGACAAGTCCTTATTCAGCATCCTACTGTGTACTAGATGTTGTGCTAAACCCTCGAACCCTACTAATACCTTGCCTGCACGTCTCTGTGATCTGTTCTAAAGTAAATATAAGTATTAACATTCCTGATAAATAAAAACTCTCTGCATGTTTCAGCAATCCCTGTATCTTGAGTCTGTCTTCTGTCTTCCTTCTTTTGTCTGTCTTTTCCCACAAAAGCACAAAGATAAGGTATAGACGTGAATGAAACTTAGTACATCGTAGCCTTCCCCTCCCACTTAGTTAGCTAAAGGGGTGGGGTGGGGGGGCTCTTAAAATTCTAACCCAGCTAATCTGCTTTATACATGGGAGTGGGGGAGGGGGACCAGCAATATCCTAAAAGTACTTCCAGGCCCTATTTTTTAGTCAATCAGAATTCTAGCAGTTGGCATATATTTTGCCTTTGTCAAGTAGTTTAGAGACATCTAAGGAATTTTCTCTGAATTTCACAATCAACGTTAAATTCATTAAGTGATAGTAAAAATGATGATAAACCTGCCAACCCCCAGTATAATATCTCCATCTACATAGTAATTGCTTCAATGGAAGAATTTTATGTTTTAGTATTACACACCCGAATTAGATTTTGGATTTCTATTTTAGCTGTTTTATACTTGATATACTCCCACACCTATTCACATACGTAGATGAATACTGAACACGTTCTCAAAATATCTGTATTTTAAGACTGGAAGTTTTCCAATTATACTACTACTACTTAGACCAAAATATCAAACTGAATGAGAGAAACGTTTCTGGAAATAATTTTCTCTTGCTGTATGCAGATCTGGGTATTTAGTACCCAAACATATCTAATTTTGCTATTGTGGAACCTTAAAACCAAAGGTTAATGGCTTTCATTACCAATGAAATGGAGCCTGTTTTTAATGAATGGGAATGGATTTGTCCTAGGGGGGTTTTAGGTAAATTCTGAATCCAAGAGGGAACATTAGGGACAATCAAACACACGTCCTTTCAATCTCTGACATCTAAACAATTGATCTGAAATTATAATACCAAGGGAAGCTCTTAATTTCAGAATCGAGCTTCAATTCTGCGTGTGCAAAGCAGAACAGTCCCACAGGGTGCTCAGGAGACTCATCCCCTTGCAAGAATAGATGGTGCTTCAAGAGTCTAGGGGCCCAAGGCAGATTTCAGTTTTGTGCACAAATTCCACACTTGGGGTCTGCAGCTTACTTCTCCCCATCTCTGCCCCGAGGTTCTCTGGACTTGTAGCACTTAAATGGCCCTTGAGAGGATTTCTGGTGACATCTGCCCCTCCCCCAACATCCCCCACCGCCAATGAGCGTTCCCGGGTAAACTCTGTGGGCCCCTTACTCCAATGAGATCAGTGTCACAAAAGGCCTGTTTCAGAGAAAGGCCCGATCCTATGAAAAGAGTGGGATGAGATCATTCAGAAAATGAGGGCCCACCCCTCAAATACACAAATATTTATTCAGAAAGAATAAAATGCTCAGGAAATACTAGCTATTACAATTCTTTGAAAAAGGAAAGACCAAGTTCTTTGGGGGTGGGAGTGGGGGGAGGGCCTGTTGACAAGCATGTGCTTGACACCCCCTTCTGCCCCCACGGCGTCACTAACTGCCCTTCCAGGCTGCAGTCGCTATTAACCCCCCTCTGCATTTCCTCTGCTTTCTGTTGTGTTCCACTCCAGAGGGATTATTTAATTTCTCCCTCCATTCTATGACTTGGCAAATTAGCCAAGTGAATGCTTTGAAAATTAGGAATCGCAGAAGATTTTAAAAAAAACAAACCACAATGAAAAAGATAAACTCTGTCCCTTCTTCCTCCCCCCACCCTGCACCCCGCCCCAGTTTCTGCCTCTGTGATGCAAGACTTTTCCCTCTCTCCGCCTCAGTCTCCCCACCAGTGGGGCAGGACTGCAGCACCTTCCTTCTGCATGAGGATGCGTCCCGTTCTGGGCCTGACACATCGTAGGCATGCTGTGCACGTTTCTATTCCCCCCACTCAAGCAAGAGGGCAAGGGTTTGGGTTGTGGGTGTGGCAAGATATACACTCCAAGCAAAAGGCCCAACAATCTTCCCCGGCTGCGCCTCTAATGAAGGCTAATTTCTGAAAGACATGCAACATCGGATCAGTGTAATCTGGGGCAAAAATTAACATTCTGTCAGGGGTGCCCAGAAGCCAAAGGGCATGGCCTTTACCCATGGGACCAGCAACTCTGAATATAGCTCACTGCCTGAAGACCACACAGGCTAGCTATCCTACATAGTTAGAGGAACAAAACCTCTAACCTCTACTTAACAGAGGGACCTGACCCCACCCACCATCATAAGCACTTCTGGGGGTGGAATCTTAATTTCATTCCTATTTACATCGAGGGACCAATGTCTATTAACATCCTAAACTAGGAATGTTGTTCACTGCTGCTAGTTGCAGTGCCCAGAACAGCATACACATAACGACTATTTAAATAAACAAACAAACAAATAATAGGGCCACAAAGCCTTGAAATCTATAATTAACTATTGTTACCACCACCACCTGCATTCACTGGTTCTCAGTATGCTAATTTAGCAACTGAGTGAATTCCAAGTCACACCATAGGACTGTTTTTCTCCCCACCCCCAATAGGGTGCCAGTAAGGGTCAATGGAAACCTTTTAGGAAGTGTTCGTGTGTAGCGTGAGGGGGCTTCAAACCATGGGCCCACATCTGAGATAGTAAATGGACTTCGTTGCAACTTCTGGTACAGTAGCCTCAATTGTGATCACAATGCCAGTCTGCTAATCTACCCCACTGGGTGTGTCCTCAAGACACATTCAGGAGGTTATGATTTGAAACCACCTTTATTCAGGTACCCTCCAATCTCTGCACAGATCTGAACCCACAACTCCTTGAAGAACAGAATACTATGCTTTTTAGTTGGAATGTCTTGATTAAAGCAACACTCAGGATGCAATATGATTTTTTTTTTCTTTTCAATCCCACTGCAGCGATAAGGCCACCAAAGTGCAGGACATCAAAAACAACCTGAAGGAGGCCATTGAAGTATGTGCTAGCTTCTTGCCCTTTCTGTCCTTTAGCCTCTCTCTCAGACAGTGCTGTCCCCTGACCGCTTTGCTAAATCACTTTCAGACCATTGTGGCCGCCATGAGCAACCTGGTGCCGCCTGTGGAGCTGGCCAACCCTGAGAACCAGTTCAGAGTGGACTACATTCTGAGTGTGATGAACGTGCCTGACTTTGACTTCCCTCCTGTAAGCCGCACCCCTGACTCGTGGCCTTAGCCCCGCCCACCTGAGCAGTGATCACACAGGGACATCAGTGGTAGCCCACACCCCGGCAGGTGTCCAGACCACAGCTTGGGCCAAACACATTTCAGTGACATTGACCCTTAGGAAAAAGTTAATCTCAGGTGTACCCTTAATGTTTAAAAAAAAAAAAAACAACTAATGATCGTTAGGGCTTTGTTCAAGATGGATAAGGAAAATTCTGTCACCCCTTGTAAATCTTGGCTTGCCCATCCTCACAAATAAACAGCGCCCTCTAATACTACAATTCTTACTTTATTAGATTATAAATTTTTTATGAGGGAAAATGTCCTGAGCTGTGGCAGGCTTAATTATTCCCTCGTCCACATCTTAGGACAAACAAAACTGCATGTTAAATACGGCACACAGCTACTAATCGTCCAGTCATTCCACTGAGAGCACCCAAGGGTACCTTGAGACTCTCACTTTAAATTAAATTTATGAACATTAATTCATTAAATGGGCTCAAAATTCAGATTCACACCAAGTGTAGGTGAATAGTAAACTAGGGTCCTAGAGTTCGAATGACAGTGTTCTTGATTTGTTGGAGCTCCGATCTTTCAACGTGTTCTCTTGTGTTGTCTTCAGGAATTCTACGAGCACGCCAAGGTCCTGTGGCAGGATGAAGGAGTGCGCGCCTGCTATGAGCGCTCCAACGAGTACCAGCTGATCGACTGTGCCCAGTAGTAAGTACCCTTTCAGCACGTAAAGCAGGCAACACGGAGAAAACAAAAAAACCTGCCACTCTTGCTTTTAAAGTCACTTGCCGGTGATTCCTTTCACAGAAGCCAACCAGTTATCCTGTTTGCAGTTAGGAACTTCTAGTCTTATTCATTTGTTTTATTGGGGAAAAAAACCCTTAATTGCATTTTTTTAGTGCAGTGACAGTATTTCATATAAACACTTAATAGCTATTAGAGCAAAATGATAATTACTTTCAGTAAAGTGATGCTTATACTTAGATTGATGTAATTAATTGAATTGACCTCCAGACATTTAGGGAAACAGGGCAGCTCTCACACTTGGGATAAGGTAAAAATATTACATTTTACTGCAGTAATTTAAAAACATGACAAACAGGAACGGGGAAGACAAAATATGCCTCCCCCCTCTTTGGTAGTTGTTAATTGCTTTGCTATTGATTTCTGCTTTCGGGTGACCATAGTAGCTGCCATAGTCCAATATTATTAGATTAGTGAATCTAGATGAAGTTGGGTTTTGTGTTTCTTGACTTTTGAACTCTATTTCATATTATTTATTCCTTCACACCGGGTCTTGATTCAAGGATGGTAAGTGGTCTGTGGATTTTAAATCCTAAACTGTACACCTAAGCAACACAGCACAGTGGTGGGGTTATTTCTAAATAAAACAGATTACCCGAGAGGATAACAGGTTAAGGCTAGCAATAGCGATGTGAAAGACATCTTTCCCCAAAGTCCTTTGTAAAGGTAGGCTCAGCTGATCAGTGTGTTGGTAAAGAGAGGAAGAGAAAAAAATTTTTTAAACAGATTTCATCGCACGCCACCACTTGATGCCGAAGCTAGTACACCAGTCACGTAATACCTGCCTTACCTTTCCCCGGGGGGTCCTCCCTCCATCTGCATCACCCTTCACGGTCTCGCTTCCAGAGGACATAGGTTGCCTTTTAAATAGTTTATGACCTCCCTCCACCTGCACACGATATAGCAGGCATATGGTGGTCAGGGTTATAAAAAAATTTAAAGATACTTTTGTTTGCTGCTGCCGCACAAACTCACAAAGCAATCTCAGTGAGTGATACTCTGCAGTGGGGGTGTCTTTTGTGACTGGGCGAGGGGTAGGCAGTAGAGGTTTGGTGTTTTAGCTTTTCTTATTATAAGTAGCTGAAACTCAGAACCAATTTTGCTATAGAAAGTAATAACTAATCAGAACCAAGGTACTAGGCTGGCTCACAAACAGCTAAAATTACATTACTTAGTAGCCCCACGCCTGAGGAACTGATTGCAAAAACCAGTTTAAAAAGGAGGAGGGAGGAAGAGGTAATAGCAGTCAAACAACAAACAAAAAGCAAGCTCTTTAAAATACTGTTTTCTACAGATCACCCAGCTTGGGCCAGGGTGTGTGAAATCTGTCAGTGTATCTTCCCCTGGCACTGCTTTCCCATAGGAAGTTCATTTGATTACTTTCAGTTGTCACATACATAGATATTTCATGGTTTAATATACAAGCAAACTTGTATATTTTTTCAAGGAACAGAAAAACAGTCCATCTTGGCCAGTCCCTGTGACCCCAACCCCCACTCCTTCAACAAAGTCCCTGATTTTCTCAAAAGTTTGATCTAAAAGCTGGAAGCGCTAATTATAGTAATGCAAAACAAATGGAAATCCTGGAATTGTTTGCGTTTTGTATTTTGGATCCAAGTCAGAAGTTAAGTACAGGTACAAGATTAGGAGGGTTTAACCATCCCAGTTTTAAATGCTGGGGGTGGAATAACAAATTCATTAATTAACAGTAGTTCAGCCAGGTTTTGGGGGGCAAAGGTCATATTATTTAAAAGTTGTTGTTTTGTTTTTTATTAAGCAACATTCGATTACTCCTGAAAGTAAAAGCTAAAAACTGCACCAATTGCACAGATTATGAAAAGTTTTAAGGAAACTCAGAGAAAAAGAGAACAATGTAGCTTAAAACTTTTAAAATGTCTTCCCTAATGGGATGGTTCAAACAGCCCTGCATTTGCAATGACCAGTGTTTCTGGTTCAACTGCCTTTATGTTGAAGTTGAGATTCTGGTACCGTGCCCATTTCTTAAGCTGCCTATTTTTATTTGTTGAGCTGGGGTTTGGCTGGCCCCACTCCAGATGTCTCTCTCACAAGATTTGGTGCTGATGAGCTATTTATAGAACTGTGGTTCTGTTGCCATGGCAACATGCTGGAGGCCAGGGTGGCTGGGGAGCTATTTCTGGCCTGGTGCTGTAATGTAAGATTGATTGGGCAAGTTAGTATATCCTCTAAGCCAGACTAACTCTGAACTGGTAAAAAGGAAGGGGAAAAAAAACTTACGGAATTTCTTTAAATAGACTTTTTTCCCTTTGTGATTTTTCTTCTTTGATTAGCCCACTTTAAAACAATTCCAAACTCTACCCCCCCCCCAAAAAATGGTTTTAACATTAATTTTCCATATTAATTAAATTACCCCACTCTTTCAAAAGTTAATGTTCCTGTGTGTCTAGTCAAGCAACACAAGCAAGATACTTTTTTAAAATAAAAGTTTAATATCTGGAGTGTTCTCTTTCATGGACCAAATAGAACGGAAGGGAATTCTGTTTGTTTCCTGCTCAGGGTGGTTAGGGCAAGAAGGGCCTCTTGGTGCCAGCCTCTTTTGTTCTCTTTAATCAATGAGATTCTTAAAAAGTAAAAAGGAAGGGACACAGATTCTCAGTCACTAAAACAATCCCTTTTGCCCTTGAGGGGAAAATCCTTGCTGCTTTCCAGTGTGCCAGTTTACGTGTTTTTTACAACTGAATGAGGTGGAGTTACACAGTTTTCACACTGTTTGCCATTTCAGTCAAGCAATTCGAAACTTGGTCAGTCGTTATCAAACAGCACAGAATCTGATAGTGCCGCTTTGGGGTCCTCTCTCTACTGCTCGAGATGCACAAAACTAAACTTGTAAAAAGAAAAACTTGAAAGACAAAGCTCCACCACTGCCCTGTGCTGTCTGTGTCGTCTGGGTATCCTGAGAGTCCATAGACAGCTGCTAGACACATTTCTAGTTCCCCAGTTCCTAAAATTATTTAAATTCTATTTGCCCTAACCTCTTTAAGGCTAAGCTTTGAGTCATAAGTGTAATCAATGTGCAAGCAAAAGTGCCATTGACTTAGTGGTGTGTAACTGTGGGACAGTCCTTTCCGTTTAGCCTGACCTTGTAGAGACACAAATAGTTGGCAAATAGATGTGCGTGCTCTGAACACCTCCGTGTGTCTTTTTGTCCCAGCTTCCTGGACAAGATTGATATCATCAAGCAGGATGACTACGTGCCAACTGACCAGGTATGCAAAACTTCTCACAGTCAGAGGACTCAGCCCCCTTTCCAAGCTACTTCAGATTTTTGCTCTAGATTGGCAATAATTATTATTTTGATTGGTTTGTGTGAGAGCCATTGTCCTGAATTTTGTTTTAGGACCTGCTTCGCTGCCGTGTCCTGACCTCTGGAATCTTTGAGACCAAGTTCCAGGTGGACAAAGTCAACTTCCAGTAAGAGAATAAATAGTTCACTTCTTTATAAAATGGAGATAGTGGTTTCTTGATGCTCCCTCTGGCAGTTAGAGCGATGGCCCCTTTGATATAACCGCGTGTCCTTTCTCCCCGCCAGCATGTTCGACGTGGGTGGCCAGCGCGACGAACGCCGCAAGTGGATCCAGTGCTTCAACGGTACGCATGCGCACGGCCTCGCTGCTCTTGAAGCGCGTTTTGCTTTTGTAATCATTAAGCACCATTTTCGCTTCTAACACTCATTGCTTTTGCTTTCTTGTGGCTAGATGTGACTGCCATCATCTTTGTGGTGGCCAGCAGCAGCTACAACATGGTCATTCGAGAGGACAACCAGACCAACCGCCTGCAGGAGGCTCTGAACCTCTTCAAGAGCATCTGGAACAACAGGTTTGTGGAGTAAAAACTCACCCCTGCCCTGGTCTGTACTGGGCAGGCATTTGAATCCTACCTCCCTCCTTGCTAGATGGCTGCGCACCATCTCTGTGATTCTGTTCCTCAACAAGCAAGATCTGCTCGCTGAGAAAGTCCTTGCTGGGAAATCGAAGATTGAGGACTACTTTCCAGAGTTCGCTCGCTACACTACTCCTGAGGATGGTAAGTGTGGCTTCTGTTTTTTGCTGGCTGCCCATTTAGGTAGTTCTTTCTCAAAAGGCTGGGCTGAAAACCCCCGCCCCCTCCCCCACTGCCAAACTTATAAAGGATTTCAGAAGGGAAGCAAGAAAAACTTACTTCTACTCATTTTCACATAGTGAAATCAGAGTCCTAAGAAGTTAGGGGGCTACAATGATATTAGTACTCTAGATCTGCTCTAACCTTTAATTACCTTAAGTAATGAAATATTCCTATTTTTTTTTACAGCTACTCCTGAGCCTGGAGAGGACCCACGCGTGACCCGGGCCAAGTACTTCATTCGAGATGAGTTTCTGGTGAGTAGAGCCTGTTCTTTACTTCCCTCTCTTACTTCCCCCCTCCCTGCTTTCTCCTATGGATATAAACTTAATGCTAAATTTAGGGATGCAACTATCCAGTTCTTCACCGATATCCGGCGTCAATTTTAGCTGTGTGTGCCCTTTCACTGGGTTTTGTCTTAATATAACACTCCTAGCTGGGCAACAGTCATCATCCCTGGTAGATGTCCCCATTGGTGACAGGGTGGGTCCTACGAGGGCATCACTGACCAGTCCTGTGTTGTGTGCCCACAGAGAATCAGCACCGCCAGCGGGGACGGGCGCCACTACTGCTACCCTCACTTTACCTGCGCCGTGGACACCGAGAACATCCGCCGTGTCTTCAACGACTGCCGCGACATCATCCAGCGCATGCATCTCCGTCAGTATGAGCTGCTCTAAGAAGGGAACCCCCAAATTTAATTAAAGCCTTAAGCACAATTAATGAAAAGTAAAACATAATTGTACAAGCAGTTAATCACCCACCATAGGGCATGATTAACAAAGCAACCTTTCCTCTCCCCCAGTGATTCTGAAAAACCCCCATTTTCCTTCTGCTTGCTTAGATGTTCCAAATTTAGAAAGCTTAAGGCGGCCTACAGAAAAAGAAAAAAAAGGCCACAACAGTTCCCTCTCACTTTCAGTAAAAGATAAAAATAACAGCAGCAAACAGAAATAAACAAATAAATAAATGAAATAAATAAATGAAATAAATGAAATAAATATTGTGTTGTGCAGCATTAAAAAATCCAAATAAAAATTAAATGTGAGCAAAGAATGATGTGACTCTTGTGAATTATTTGCAGCTCAGAGCAAATAAGGTGGGAGGCCCCATGTTGAGGTACAAGCCTCAAGGTTAAAATCTCACCATTACATATTTTCTGGTGACCCAGTCTTTGGGTTTCTTAAAACAATTTGCAGAAAATATGAAAAGTCCACTTATCCTTCATCTAAACCTGTACCCCATAGTAAACCATTATGCTCTACCCTAGTCAATTCCACATTTTAATCATTGCTGCCCTATCCAAAGATTTTACCAACTTACACTGTTACCTCATCACGTGGTTTGCCTGTTTACCCAGTCTCCCCCCAAAAGGTGTATTTTTTACAACAAGATAAGGACTAAATTATGTGGTGGGAAAGTGGTGTTATTAAAGAAATGGTGTTGAAACCACTGGTTAGCCATTTGGGACAAATGGAAGCATTCCACATCAATCACACACATCTAAATAAAAGAGGTAGTTTTTAAAAAGTGACTTTTCACAATTAAAACCCTGGGTTTATAGACCTCTCTACAGCATGACAATAATACCTAAAGACCATAAAGAGAAGTCACTATACAAAAATGAAAATCACATAAAAAATGAATGGGGGAGGGGTTTGGGTTGGGTAAAATTCTAACAAAGGGTTGACTCATAAGCAAAGAGTTCTTAATAATCAATAAGCAAAACCAGAAAAATGGGCAGACTATATAAGCATGCAACTTACTAAAAAAATACAAATAGCTAATAAACATTTGGGAAAATGTGGAACATCACTCATAATGACATACAAATAAACTTTCACGATAAGGGGAGATGGGGGTGGGGGTGGGGGTTGGCACTCATGGACCCTGCATCAAACACAATGAGGCCAGACTTGCAGTGGGGCCTTGGATAGGGTCCACACAGGCTCCCTAGTCTTTCACCGCCAGGTTTATCCCGCCAGCTTGTGTCACCGATGGTGTTGGCTCCCCGAGAGGGTGGAAGGCAGGGACCTACGCTGCCCCCAGCATTACCCTCAACCTCAACTACTGTGCCCTCTAAAGTTGGCCAAATGGGACATCATGTTCAGTCTGTAATCCAGGCCCCAAATCCATTTTGTGTCCTATTTTCTAAATCGAGTTAATCCCAGCCAAAGAAGTCACCCAGCGTAGCCCACCAGGGGTGCACAATAAGCCCCAAGGAGGGCAGAAAAAAGCAGCAAATACCTCCACCTCCATAAACCTTTCCAAGATTTTCTACATAACATTCAGTCCACATAACTGTTTGCTATGCAAATTTTAGTACAAAAGCACCCCAAAAGCCCCCAAATAAACATATACTCCAAGTAAAAATCAACACTTACTTGTTACGCAAATATAGCCAGAAGACCAGCCCACGAGTTCTCATAATCCTCCAAAGCACCCCAAAAAGCCCACAACTGAAACCTGTGTGGAGGCTCTCAAGTGCAATCACAAGGCCCCAGTGTACCCCACGAACACTCACTCCTGCAAGGCTGTGCTGAGCGGAAATTCAATGTGGAAACCCAGCCCCTAGCCCCTCCTCCAAAATGGCCACCCGTAGGCCCCTCCTCCAGGATGGCCACCCGTAGGCCCCTCCTCCAGGGTGGCCACCCGTGGGCCCCTCCTCCAGGATGGCCACCCGTGGGCCCCTCCCCCAGATGACCACCCGTGGGCCCCTCCTCCAGGATGGCCACCCGTGGGCCCCTCCTCCAGATGACCACCCGTGGGCCCCTCCTCCAGGATGGTCACCCGTGGGCCCCTCCTCCAGGGTGGCCATCCGTGGGCCCCTCCTCCAGATGACCACCCGTAGGTCCCTCCTCCAGGGTGACCACCCGTAGGCCCCTCCTCCAGGATGGCCACCCATAGGCCCCTCCTCCAGGATGACCACCCGTAGGCCCCTCCTCTAGGATGGCCACCCGTAGGCCCCTCCTACATATAAATTCTGAAACCTTCTTTGCATAAGCCACATAAGATTATCACAGCTCTATTCACCTATCCATCAAAATTAGCAAGCACAAAATTCCCGGGCCATAGGGCAGTTATACCAAGGAAAATGATGCCCCGGAACCCCACCTTGCAGGTCAAAACTGACAGAGACTTCATGGTATCTTCCAGAAGGGCCAGAAACGTCACAGTTATCAGGCACCTACCATGTGACAGTCACCACCCAATGAGATAGGTTCGGCTGTTGCCACCATTTTACCAACGAGTAACAGAGGCCCAGAGAGGCCTCAGAGACTTGGCCAGTAAGCAGGGAAGACAGGCTTCAAACTCAGGTAGCCAAAGCCCACTGCTTGACCCCTACAAACTCAGGTAGCCAAAGCGCACTGCTTGACCACTACAAGATACTGTTGTCTTGAAAAATGCAGGAAAAAAGAGGGAAAGGTCTCCCGGTGTTCTTTCCATGACGCCAGTTGCCCATGACCTATGACCCCAAGAGGAAATCCTGCAGGGTACCATGGGATTTCACACCCGGGTGTGTGGGTGGGGCCGTCTTCCATCAGGGTGGCCTTGGGTGTACCCCTGCTCCCCGCCAGGTCAAGGCCTTGTCCCCACCAGGCACTCGGTTGCATTTGAGACTTGCTTTCCTGCCTTAGGACTCATCCCTTCCATTTAAAACATTTTTGTTTCCATTTTCCCTTTGATCCCGGTATCAAACCTAACTTTTATAGAGCTATTTTAAAACTAAACTTTAGGATCTTCAGAAAGAAAAAAAAAATTGTGAAGAATTTCATCTAAGCCTTTTATTACAAGAAGCCATTAAAAAATTTTAAGCTGAATTTTAAATCTATTCAAATGCAAAACATTATTTTTCTAAAGGTAACAATTTGTATCACACTTGAATATGTAAGCCCAATATAGATGACTATTCACTGACCTTTAGGAGATTGAAAATAATAACAAACCACTAGGCCCCTTCACAGTATAAGGAGGGCCTAGAATCGGGCAGAATTTTTGTCCACCTCCACTTTTATTTAATTGTGTGCAAAATTATACCAAAAGAAATGGCCATATCTGCATAGCCTTCTGCATACATCAATGACATTCTCTTATTATAATGGTTTCTTGGTTTTGGTCATCTTTGCGCTCAATAAATGTATAGAGAGCATGGACTCTATGCCAGTGGGAGCTCTGCTTTCATGGGGTTTATGTCCCAGCAGGGGAGACACACACTTACCAAATAAATAATTTAAAAAATTACAGATGGTGACAAAGTCTCCGAAACAATAAACAGAATGGAGGCAGTGGGGAATGGGAGATGTTAGAGGCAGGACTCCACTTTAGATAGAATAGCCTGGGAGGGCCTCTCTGAAGATGCGCATTTTCTTATGAGGATGTGAAGGATGAGAAGAAGGTAGCCGTACAAGTACCAATGGCTAACTTCAGTATTTTTTATTATTATTAATTATTAAAGCATAATATTAACATTTATGGGGCACTTTATCATGTGCCAGGCACTGTCCAATATGTTTATGTGAATTATCTCATTGAATCCTTTCAAAATCCTATTAGGATGTGCCCCATAAATAAGTCCCATCCCATTGTACAGATGTTAGTTCAGAAGTAAAAAAGGTAAAATTTTATCTAAAATTTGTGAAAAATTTATGCAAATTATGCTTTTAAGAAGGGCTACACTAGAAAGTTCATTGCAATAAGCATTTAACTTGAGTAATTGCTACCCAGGTTCCTATTTTAGAGCTGGGTAATTTTGTGTCTGTAGGATAATCTTCCTGCATGTAAACATTCATGTGCTGTGAACAGAGCTTTACCTATCTTATGTACTGTATTGGTTAGGAATGCATTCAGCTGCAAATAACAGAACCTTGACCCAGAGTGACACAGACATCTCACTTACCAAGAATTCTAGAGGTAGGTGGCTCCTGGTGTTATTTTCAGCAGCGCACCAATGGCAGGGCTGATGCCTTCATAATACTCCTGGCTTCTCTCTCATGGTTGTAAGGTGGTATCACATCATAGCTGAAGGCAGAAGAAAGAGGAAAGAGATAGCTCAGTCAAATCTCCTTTGTCAGTCTTTCTTCAGGGCCCTTCCATTCACTCTCACCATGTGAAATACACATAGATACCTGGAGAGCTAGATAAATAGCTAGACAGCTAGCTAGACAGATACACGATGAGTGTCTTTTCAATAACACTATTACACACACATACACACACACGCAGGGATTTATAATTTCCTGTTGCATGTACGTTGATGGAACATCTGAGAAAACATATCCAGTGCTTGTAGTTTTAAGGATTAGAGAAGATTGGGGGAGGGGGAACTTTTCAAATGATGATCGGGTAATTTGCATAATTCTATGTAAATAAATTTGAACACCTAGATAAAATAGATTATCTTCCAGAAAAATACTATTTATCAAATTTGACCCCTGTGGAGACATAAAAAATCTAAGCAGATCAGTTACCAGAGGAAAAAAATACAGAGCACAGTGAGAGAACTCCATAACCAAAAGGCTCTACACTCTTGTTGGAGTGGGAAACCAATGATGAGAAGAAGATATGATGGAGGTTTCTGGGTGCTAGTAAATTTCTGTTTCTTGATCTAAATGCTGATTAAACAAATATATTCCATTTGAGAAAATTCATTAAGCTGTACACTTAGGATTTCTCACTTTTCAGTAAATGCACTACATTTTCGATTTTTTTTTAAATGAAGAAAAGAAAAAAGGCACCAGACACTGGTGGTTTCACAGGGGAATTCTACTAAATCTTTAAAGGTTGGATAATCCCAGCCAGGCATGGTGGCTCTTGCCTGTAATCTCAGCACTTTGGGAGGCCAAGGAAGGAGAATCACTTGAGGCCAGGGGTTTGAGAATAGCTTGGAAAACATGGTGAGACGCCCCATCTCTACAAAAAATAAAGAAAATTAGCTGGGCCTGGTGGCATGCACCTTAGTCCCAGCTACTTGGGAGACTCGGGTGGGAGGATTGTTTGAGCCCAGGAGTTGGAGTTTGCAGTGAGCTATGATCATGCTACTGCACTCCACCTTGGGCAGCAGAGTGAGACCCCATCTCTAAAAAACAAAACAAAACAATAGTTGATTAATCCCAATGCTACTTAAATTATTCCAGAGCATAGTAAAAGAACTTTAAAATTATTTTTATAAAGCAAGTATAACATTTATTCTAAAACATGCCAAAGATTGCACCCCAAAATAAAATTGCAGACTAATCTTACCTATGAATATCAATGTAAATATCTTAAAATGAAAGCAAACAGAATCTAATGTTACATTTAAAAAAAACACATCATGGCCAAGTAAAATTTAGTCTAGGAATTCAAGGTTGGTTCAACATCAGCAAATAAAGTAATATTTGCCAAAACTTAATAAGCATTCATATTTTAGAAATTTGATAAAATAGTACTTAATGGATGCCTTTCATATATGATTATATAGGCCATAAATCTATATATAATGTACATAGTACAGTATATATCTAAAATCTCCAAAAGTCAACATTTTAATGAATGAGGAACTTCTAAATCTTTTCCACTAATGTCAGGAACAAGAAACAAGACAGACAAGGATGCCTCATACCACCATACTCTTTATCATTATATTGGATGTATAAGCCAATTCAATTAGACAAATGAAAGCAATTAGAGGCCTGAGAATTGGAGAGGAAGAAGTAAAACTATCTTTTATTACCAACGATATAATTAAATATTATAACTCCCCCCCAAAAAAATCCACAGGAAAATCATTACCAAAAAATGAGAGGACTTAGTAGAGAACTGGTTCTAAGATCAACATGCAGAAAATCAATAGCATGTGCAAGATAAAACAATAAAGCTTTGAGAAGAAAACACAGGAGATTGCTGCTAGGGTAGGGCCCACATGTTGCCTTTGGTCAATCTCTTAAATCTGGTTTAATTTGTGGGTTACCCATCTCCTTTTCCTCCCCCTTACAATTCAGTTGTTGAAGAAACTGGGTTTTTGTCCTCTGGAGTCTTTCATATTCTAGATGTTGCTGATTGCATCGCCATAGTACAGATCTTCTGATTGAATCAACTATTTAAAAAAGTATTTTCAGGGAAATTTAAACAATGGCTAGATACTTGACAATACCAAAAAAAATAGTGTTAAAAAACTTTTTTATGTGTCATAGAAGTATAATTTTTTAAAGAGTTATCTTTTAAATGTTCACATTGAAACAAAATATTACGATTTTCCAAAGTAATCAATGAGGTGGGCATGGGGTGGGGGCGGAAGTTGCAGCAATGGTGTGCCGTTTAACCACAGGCTCTCCATGCGGGGGGAGGAGGAGCCTTGATTTGTAGTGTTTGCCAGTTTCCATGGTGTAAATACTCCCACCATGACTGATTTCAAACTCCCAGCAGTATGTCATTGAACATGGAGTTGGGAAGAGACATGCACAATCAGCTTTTGTCAGGCAGTGCCAGTTGGCCCCAGCACATCACTGATGGGGGTAGAGCTGAGATAAGATTAGAAACAAGTTCATTCTTGTTGAAACAGAATGATGAGTATATGGGGATTTGTTATACTATGTTAATTTTCTATATGTTTGATATTTTAATAAATTTAAAAACAACAAAAAGAGAAAAATCCTAAATTTCAAGATTAAATTTTTTAAACCTTCCAATGTTAAGGGTGGTGGCCACTCCAAATAATTATGAAAAGAAATTAAGTATAATCATATCAATGGTCCATGAGAAACTAAAATGATGATAATAGAACAACTGTGTTATTGAGAGCCTACTACCTACCTGGCCCTGGTATAAGTGCCTCACAGGGGATAACTCAAGGTGCCATTATTATCCTTGTTTTACAGATGAGGAAACCAAGGAGTAGGAAGTTGAATAACTTCCTTGGTTTAAGATCACATAGCCAGTAAGTGGCAGACTCTGGATCCAAACCCAGGTAGTCAGGCTACAGAGCCTGCAATTTTAAACTCCAATCCAAGACACTTGATTCAAAAAAACATCCAAAATTGAAAGACTGGAAAGAAACTCAGTGATGTTGCTGAGTGACAAATAATCCTGTTTAGTAGATCCTTATTCCCAACCACAAATTTGTTGAGTGCCTCCTTTGGACCAGTGCTAACCAAGACGCTGGTGCCCAGGACAGATTTGTCTCCGTCCTAGTAGAGCGCTCCTATACCATGAAGCAAATCACATTTCCAAAATGGGATTTCACCTGTATGGGGCTTGGTGATGCAGGGAAGAGGAGGGTGATTGATGTAAGTTTCCAGGTTAGTCTTTTATTGCCATGATGTTCTGGTCATTTCTTTGCATACATCCGTTAGGAGTAATTTTTCTATATTTTAAGAACAAATGTTTTCGCCTTTTGTCACAGCACAGATTATTTTACCCATGCAACAAGTATTTATTGGGCATTCACTGTCCACCAAGTCCTGTGCTAGGTGGTACGGTGAAAAACATTCTCATTCTAGAGGGAGAATTGAGACAATGCAATGGTAACCAAATAAATAATCGAGATAATTCAGAGAGTCACAAGGTCTCCCCTGAAGCAAGCTCATGTATTGGTGTGGGGAGTCATCGCTTTGGAAGGTGTGGGTGAGAAGACCTCTTCCAGGAGCGAAGGTTTGAACTGAGACTCAAAAGGTGGGCAGAGGGCAAAAGTCCCAATGGATTTATCCACCATGAAAAGCCTCAGAAAAAACATTCCCAACACTATCAAATCCCAGATGACTTTGTAGCTGATGTCCATTTGATCTTCAAGAACTGTGAAAGGTTTAATGCGGGGTATGTTAGCTTCCAACCTATAGAGTTTATTAGTTTTTGTTTGCTTGTTTTGGAGGAAGCAGCTCGAGGCGGTGGGCACCCCCATGAGGAAGGCCCTGGGTGTACACCACGTATTTCGAGCACGCATTTTAAGACACAAATACATTTTTGTGACTAAGGATTTTTATGTCTTGCTGCCTAGAGATCCTGGCATCTCAGATTCCTCCCTTTCCAAAGCTGGTGACACGTTTTCCTGGGAGGGGGCAGGACTTGGAGTTGGAGGTAGAAGAGAGTGAATGTGGGTTGGGCTCAGATGTCAGAGTCTGGGATAAAAGGCGCTGCTGTCCCTGCGGAGCCCAGGGCAGTGCCTGGTACAAAGTTAATGTTCCGTGAAGAGTTGTGCAGAGCCAACTGGGGAAACAAGAGGGCTGCTCAATAACTTTTCTCTTGAAATTGATGGACTCCGCAATGTGGCTCTCGTAATAGTGGGTGGGTGAGTTTAGGACCCTCCGACCCCACCCACCTGCAGTGCTCCTCACATATACACTTTGCTACTGCAGAGGTGAAGTTCAAGTGTCAGAATTGAGAGTAGCCACGAGAAAGAAGGGTCTATGAAGCAGAGACAAGAACTGGTTCTTCTCTTTTTCCAAAAGGAGAGAAATAATTAAAGAAAAAAAGTATCGTGACCCTGATCACGAGGGTCAGGGTGCCTCAAAGGAAATAGTTTCCTTTAAATTGGGTTTCAGGGAAGAAGGACTTTGAGAAATGGAAAATTGTACGCAGGGTGGGGATTACCAAACAGCCCCTGGAGCAAAGGTTAAGAATGCTTTTGTGTTTTCTTATCATTTATTCCCTGATTGTCTAGCACATGCGTTAGAGTTTTATAGATCATTAGCAAACCGGATCCTTGTAAAACGGTGGTAGCTGGCCAGTGAGGACATTCTAAACTATGTTCTTTAGGGTTTTATAATTCACTAGTGTTTAGCAAACATCTGAAGGGCCATTAAAAATCACATTGCATTTGGTGAATCTGTCGTCATTCATTATCTCCCCGTTTCATCTTTCCTTCCCAATTGCAGCCTTTGATTGCAGGATTCGGAATGACAACATTTTCCTGATGCCTCTCGAGATGGCAACGTCTTGGCCCCCCAGAGTGTAAGGAACCCTTTAATCTGGTTTCATTTGGCTAATTGGTGCTAAAATTTTATCCTTAATTCCAAACCGAAAACTTTCTTAGTACTGGATCACTAATAGATTGGCCTTAAAAAAGAAGCTATTGATCAAAGAAGTAGAGCCTCCCAACAAGAAATGGTAAAAGTCAGGGGAGAAACCGGACTGCAGGTATGCAAAGTTTTAAGGAAAGATTAAAGTTTACTCGCCATATCAAAGAAGGGAATTATTGTCACTGGAATAGCTAGAATAATTCTCATTTGTCTCCAGAAATAAGAATTGGATGCAGAAATGACTCAATTTCACCAAAGAGAAGAGGCCTTTTCTTCATTAGTAACTGGAAATCTAAAAATCAACAGGTAATACAGGCTAAATTCAAAGTAACAGTACATGACAAAGAAGCATTAAACCTTCACCCCTAAAATTATAGCTCATTGTACAACAAATTGAGAAATTATCCTATATGGAATTCTATAATTGCTTCCCTCCATAACCATAAACATTTTCATTATCTTCCTATAGAGGATCGAATATTCGTGTAACAGTTTCAGCAATAGCTCGAAGTTGTAATAGCAGCTTATGATTTGCCTGAAGATTCTTACCTTTATTAAGTAGTAATTGTAGTGGAGAAACCAGCAGTGTTCCCGATGTGTGCCTGTGACAATGTGAGTGATCCTCCCTGATGTTCAAGTCTCAGTGAAACCTGATTCCTCAAAGACAGCACCTATGTTGAAAGCAAAAGCTCAGAGTCTTGTATTTCTATATACAAAAGGGTTTGTTTTGCACTTGCACACCTCAAGTAAAAATTTAAATTATAAAGTCACTTTTTTTTCAATTAAAAAAACCATAGAATTAACTGATCAGCATACATGATCAAGGTGAGTGCTCTTCCAGGGATAATTCGGTGGGTCTTTTGAACTCCAAATCTTCACTGTGAGAGTTTAAATTCATTGGAGTTTTGAGAGTCGGTTTCTGTCAACACCCTCAAAATAAGCAATTCCAACAAATTTTCTTGTGCGTATCACCAGAGCACTGGCTTTGTCGGAGCTGGTTTAATAGCCAGCAACGCTTGGGCAAGGTTGTCATGTTGAGCTTCGCTTCTTGCTCACTTGGTTCTCCCAAAAATGATACAGGTGCTTTCGATCTCTCTCCCTAGTGCTTGACTCACTGCTTGCAAAGTGAGAGAGAGATAAATAGTAGCAAACAGGATCCAGGCCACAGTGGGAGGGTTCGCCACAGAACGCAAAGG
>NW_012150875.1:1217659-1219987 GCF_000956105.1 Propithecus coquereli
AAAATTTGGATAAATGAAAAATCACTCCTTGTTCTTAGCTAGGAGGACTCCATATTTAAAGATGTCAATTTTCTCTACATTAACCTCTAAGTTTAATGCAACCTCAGAGTACCCTGATTTTTTTGATGTGGCAAAAATTATTCTGTAGTTCATCTGGAAGAATAAATTATATAAAAGAATAGCAAATGGAATTTCAGCAATGAAGTCTGTTGACCGTGAACTTGCCCTACCAGATACAGTACATATTATAAATGTGTCCTAGTGTGGGTCTAGTGCGCGAACAGACAAAACCTGGAAGCAAAACAGAAGTCCAGAAAAAGGCCTGAGTTTATGAAAATTTAATATATGATCAAAGTAAGTGGTATTTGGATGTCTTGGTCAGGTTTTGTTTGGTTGTCTGTAACAGAAACTCAATAAAAAAAAAATCTTAGGCAAAAGATTTCGAATACTCTAGAAAGAGCAAGGGTGTATATCTACACTTGTCTTCACTCTCCCAGACCAATTTTTTTTTCTTCTGATCCATGTTAAAACCTGTTCCATGTCTCAGAGCTTCCAGCCTCACCCTCACGGACTGAGAAAACAAGCTGTGGGGCAAGCAGTGTACTCGGTGTGCTTCCATTTGTGCCAAAGGTGTTGGTGAGTGTGGTCATGGGGGAAGAATATGTCTGTGTGAATATGTTTAAAACTCCTGGCTGGTATTATTGGATGCCCCCAGGGAAGAGATACATAGAGGCAATCTTTCTCCCCTTATGGACCTCAGGAGAAGAGAGTTGAGTTATGCTCTTCATTTCATGGCACACTGTCGCCGGTGTGTGCAAGGGTGCCCGTGTTATTTACCTACTCCCTTCCCCCGGCAGCAATTCCAATACGTCTGACGTGCACTCTTCTGTCCATGTGTGTTCTTACAAAACGTGTAAATTGTTCGGGGCACATTATTTTTAATTGCTATAAATGGTATGGTGCTATAGACCTCATTCCTGTCCAGCACGGTTTCTGAGATCTACCCGTGTGCTGTGTACTCACCTAGCTCGTTGGCTCCCACGTCTACATTTCTACATGTGGCTACTGTGTCAATCAGGACAGAGTAGATGACACTGCAGTAACATATACCACCCAGGTTATAATGATTTAAAACTACAAAGGCTATTTCTCATTCATGATACGTGTCCATCATAGGTTGGCAGGAGGGCTCCGCTCTCGTAGTCACCCAGGGACCCGTATCTCCCCTCTCGGTCATTGGCAATTGCTAGGCCAGAGATAAACGAACAAAACAAAACATGCACTGATGCTTCATTTCCAAATGGGAGCGACACACATGACTTCTGTCCGCATTTCCGTGGTCAAAGTCAGTCACGTGGCTCCACCTAAACGTAAATGGCAGGGAAGTTCAGTTCTACCATGTGACTGTGCAAGGAGAAAGCTGGAACGTTTGTGAGCCTGGTGGCTACCATAAACCCACAGGCTGCCTTCGATTCCCCGCTATCCCAAACAACGCTGCGATGACACCGGTTTGCACATGTCCCCCACAGACCCAGACGCTTTGGGGTATGCAAGAAGTGAGATTTTGGGGTAGAAGAGCAGGAATTTAATTTCACTAAGGGGTTCCAGATTGTTCTCCAGAACCACTGCAGCAGTCTATGCCAAAAGTAGGCCCAAAGGCACATATACCTAATATTACCAAGTCTTGCCAATGCTCGTCAATAACCAACTTTAAATTTTTTGCCAGTCAAATAAGTATAAAGTGGTAGCTGTTCTTGTCCTAAACTGTAGTTGTTTGATTTCTAATGATTTTAAGCATCTCTTTATATGCTTATTATTATTAGCCTTTTAGATTTCCTCTTCTATAAATTGTTTGCATCTTTTTCTTATTTTTTCTATTAGAATTCCTGTATTTTCCTTGTTGATTTTTTTCGAGGTTCCTGTAGAGATTTATTTTTACTGTATATCTTTTAGCATCTTTTGGATGTTAAATAATATGAATATATTCTTGTTCCCCCAGAAAAATAATATATTATTTTAATAGATTGCATTTCATCTGAGTTCTTTGAGAAACACAGTCTTAAGGAAGGAGGATAGGCCCAGCTTGAGTGGGGAGCTGTTCCTGAAACAATCAAGGAGGGAGGGGGGGTGATAAAATGACAGCTTCCATATACACCCCAAGGCTGGAACAGAATAAACCACTTTCCCAGAAAAAATGGGGTGGTGCTAAGGAAGCGGTTCTACACAGAGCAATAAATGATCCCTGGCTAAGTATTTGGTGCAAAAAATAAGGTCATGTGTCCATAAGGACTCCTTTGATAGCAAGTGACAAAAACCCAATTAGAAACT
>NW_012150875.1:1220037-1221010 GCF_000956105.1 Propithecus coquereli
AGTGCTTGACTCACTGCTTGCAAAGTGAGAGAGAGATAAATAGTAGCAAACAGGATCCAGGCCACAGTGGGAGGGTTCGCCACAGAACGCAAAGGATGAGTATCATGGAATTTGCCAGCATCTTTCCATGTTAATAGGTCAAAGAGAAGACACATTTGGCCGCTCGATAGGGGTTGAGAAGGCATTTAAGAGCACTGGTTCCCTTCTTGGTTTTGGTTTTGTTTTTAAGGGCCCTTGGCAAAATAGTAATAAAAGGATATTTCCTTAATCCATTTTGTGTGTCTGCTGATGTATTATGGATCCAATAGCCAGCAATATTCTTAATATTCTTGAAGTCAGGAACAACAAAATGGTGCCCATTCTCACCACTCTTATTTTTGTTCTGGAAGTGCTGGTTTGTACAATTTTAAAAAATTGGAATTAAAAATTTGAGAAAGTAGAAGGTAATATTATCATTATGTATGGATGACCTAATTGTATAGCTTAGAAAAACTCCCAAAGAAAATTCACTCTGTGCACTGTAATAAAAACCTAACACTTCCTGAGAGCCAAGGCACTGTTCTAAGTATTTTAATACTCACTACTGTAAAACTATAATAATAAAAAGTTAGCACTGATGGAATACTTACCGTGTGCCAAGTACTGTTTAAGTACTTTGCCACTCATACACTCTATAACCATAACAATAAAATTTTATACTTACTGTTTTTATTGTGTATCAGACCCTAGCAAAATACTTTAATACTTGTAACAATTGTAAGAGGTTTTCAATCCTATTTGTTATATTATGTGATACCATAGTTAATATCATATTACTACATATACATTTCAATGATATAGTTTATATTATGGTCTTGTGATATATTACATATTAAATTGTATGTAATTTATATTATACTGTATCACATTATCTATTTTAAGTATATATTATAGATGATTAACATTTTTATATTACTACATATTTATATACTTT